>NC_037684.1:59827-218754 GCF_003255815.1 Theropithecus gelada | reverse complement strand
AAAACATTTCCAGCATCACTGGTTGAAAAGTGGTTTGTGGTCAGTTGTTTAATCTGAAATAAATTACTGATAAATACGCTAAAGTTTCTGTTCAATGGCCTTTGCCAAAATGAAGTCTTGATTTTCCATTTCTTTGAACCATTTTAAGGATCCTATACTGTACTTACATAAATCATGCCAAACTGAAGCAGATTTTTCCTTATTCTTTTCAATACATAATTTCAGTGGTGTGGAAGGGTCTCTACCTTCTCAGCCAGATCTATATGCTTTTTAAAAATTTTCCATACTTTATTATTTCACAGTCAATCAGCATACCTCATTTTATAATGAGAAATAGATTTAGTTGGTTTTAATGATCTTTGTTTCTGAGATGCCCCTGGTCTCGTGGGGGCAGGTAGAGTATGTGAACAGGTAATTGTAGCACTTAGCAGAAAGTGCTAAGACTCCTCACAGAAAAAGAAATGAAAGCTCAGAACCCCACGAGGGGAAGAAGTGACCTTCCACCAGAGGGTTGGGGAAGGCTTCATGGAAGGGATGGAACTTTAGTTGTGTCTGGATAACTGCCCGGGATTTAGGCGTCTATAGATGGGTGGGCAGTGGAGGCCCAGCTGAGGCAGAGTCCTGGGTGTGACTTTGTGGGTTCAGAGGAAGGAGGGGGTGCTTCAGTGGAGCTGCAGAGCGGTGGGGGCAAATATGGACGATAAAGCTAAATTGGGACCAAACCAGGACAGGCCTTGAATTCCCCCCAAAGGGATTAGAGTTGATACGTTTGATGCTGGAGAACAATGGAGGACAGAAGCCAAGTGGGACCACGCCTTTGGAATTCTGTCCTTTCTGTCTGTAGAGTTAGGTCTTTTAATTCACATCAGCTCTGTTTCCATCCCACCCCAATGATGGCTAGTGCCAGTCTTGAGGGAGGAGAAGCAGAGGCAAGATCAGGGGCCGTGGTAGGTTTCACCAGAGCTTTGGCATCCACGTATCTTCCCCTATTGCTATCAATTCCAAATAAAGGTATCTCTGTCACTTGTTTCATTAGAAACTTACATCACAGGCAATGCCTCCTTCTCACCCCACCCTCTGCCTCCCAGCTCTCGGTTGATACCCCGAATTGCATTCCCTCACTCACTTCTTAGGGGAACCCCCTCCATACGCATGATTCCGTTTCTGAGAGCTGGCTTCTGTGAGTTGCGGAGGGCGAGAAAAGGAAATGGAAACTGCTGAATCAGTCAGTGTTCTGGTTAGGGGCATCCTCTGCCTCTGTGATTACTGCACAGTGTGTTATAATTAGTTATCTATGCAACTTTCTTTTCAAAAATCTAGACCATGTCCTGTTGATTTTATTTTAGTTTATTTTTCTCAAGAAATTTACAGTTTAATGAAGGCAATATGGGAGTTTGGAAACAAACTTTTATTTCGTGCTAATGATAGATTAGCAACTACACAAATTTTAGTTCACAATAAGTAATACTTACTGAGAGACCACCATGCACCAGTTTCCACAATAGGGATTTACATATTTGAACTGTTACTCTTCAAAACAGCCCTATGATTTAGTTGCCATTATACTTTCTCAGTTGAACAGGTGAAGAAACCAAAGTAAATAGAGGTTAAGCAATTTTCCTAAGGCCATAAAGCTGATGACTAGCAGAGCAGGGATTTAAATCCAGGTAGTCTGACTCTAGGTACCACACGCTACACGTTCTGTACCACAACTTATTATATTTGATCCTCACAACAATCGTATAATGGCAGATTTTTTAGAGTGTCTTCTTAGATTTTAAACCAACTTCAGATCATGTCTTGTTGGTTGATTTAAACCAAATCCTCGCACATGATGATTATAACATGATGAGCCTCCAGACCTAGTCTCTATCTCTTATTATTGTGGTCTTTATAATAAAGGTGATTTATTGAATATATAATTCTATTTCAGTGTTTATATATTTGTAAGACTTTATCAATCCCCAAACCGGGACATATATCCCTTTGCCATGTGTTTTTGCTTGGAGTGAAATATGGTTGCATACGTAGCATGTGCTTAATTTATATACCTTGAATGAATAATGTAAGGGAGATGTAAGACGGGGTTGAGTTGGGAGGGTCTTAGGCATTTCCTGGGTGGTAAATTGATGTTCCCACTTGAAATAATGTACTCAGGGTCATGCAAATGGAATTGGTCAGTTTTATATTCCACTGTCTGTGTTAGTTACCAGTGCATCTCTAGTGATAATCACGAACCTGACATATAGTGAAGCATAATAATCTATTTGATTAATAAATAAATCACTAATTTGACTAACAATATGTGTTATGCCTGAACTCTCACTATGGAGTTGAAATACTAATGGGAAGGGTAGGATAAGAAAGGCCATGGTGAGCGGGACTGGGGAGAGGATCAGGAAAATAACTAATGGGTACTAGGCTTAATACCTGCGTGATGAAATCATTTGTACACCAAACCCCCATGACACAAGTTCACCTACGTAACAAACCTGCACATGCATCCCTGAACTTAAAATAAAAGAAACACACACACACACACACACACAAAATCAGGAGAGAGAGTCAGAAGTGTGACTGGTCTCCAGAGCTGAGGAAGAATCTTTAAATAAAATGAGAATTGAAGCCAGGCATGGTGGCTCCATGCCTGTAATCCCAGCACTTTGGGAGACTGAGGTGGGCGGATCATCTGAGGGCAGGAGTTTGAGACCAGGCTGGTCAACATGGTGAAACGCTGTCTCTACTAAAAATACAAAAAGTAGCCAAGCATGGTGGCACATGCCTGTAGTCTCAGCTACTCGGGAGATGGAGGCAAGAGAATCACCTGAACCCAGAAGGTTGCAGTGAGCTGAGATTGCACTCCAGCCTAGTGCAACAGAGGGAGACTCTGTCTCAGAAACAAAAAAAAAGAATTGACGGTCCCAATAAAGATATAATTTGAAAGAGAAATGTAAATTAAACTTATAGAAAGACATTTTCAGTAACTTGGATATAAAGGTTATGATTTGCTTTAAAGAGAAAGGAAAGAAGAAAGAAAGAAAGGAAGAAAAGAATGAAGGAAGGAAGGAAGGCAAGCAGAAAGGAAGGAAGGGAAGGAAGGAAGGAGAGAAGGAAGGAAGGAGAGAGAGAAAGAAAAAGAAAAGGAAAGAAAGGGGAGGGAGGGGGAGAGAGAAAGAAAGAAAAAAGGAAAGAAGAGGGAGGGAGAGAGAGAAAGAGAAAGGAGGGAGGGAGAAAGAGAAAGGAAGGAAGGAGAGAAAGAAAGAGAAAAGGAAACAAAGGAAGGAAAAGGCCATGGTGTCACAGTCTTGATCTTTGGGAAACTGACCACCCAAGATTCCTTAGGTGGTGGTGACAGAAAGTAGCCAGCAGTCAACACCGTGGACCCTTCAGCATGGAGGGATTTGATTTGTGTCCCAGCGTTCTGGCTCATTTCAGCCTATGTGAGGCTCCACCTCAGTCCAGCAGAGCGTCCCAGTTCAGAGTGCAGGGAATCCTGGCTGAGCAGTTTGTCCTCTGTGGCGTCTTTGCCTTGCACTGCTCGGCTTGCCTCCCCACTGTGTGCTGCTGCCCATGCTCTCTAGTGCAGGGCATTGCTTTCCTTCCAGATTCAGGCCCTGAGGCTCCACTTCCCCAAGTGTCCCCCTCTGCTCGCTCCTTTGGCAGCAGGCGCCCCAGGGATGGGTTCACTGATAATGACACCCTGTTCGGCCCAGCTTTGGCATTCTTTTCTCATATGTGGTCTGCGTGGTCAGGTTGCAGCAGGTGTGGGTCCTGCCTTTTAGGCAGAAGCAGCAGCCTGGAGTCCCCTGTCTTGCATGTTAGACAATGTCTCATTGACACAGCCCCCTCTTTCCACAGCCAGCCCCTTGTTTCCTGTCCTGAGTCCTTGTTATTTTCTCTGGCCATTTCTTGCATGTGCGCAGTAGGTCAGGGTGTATGTCTTGGTACTGGATCTGATCCCTCTCCCAGTCCCTTGCCCCTTCTTCCATATTCTCTAGGCAATAAAAGGTGCCTCTTCCTATCAATCTTCCAAGCCAGAAAGCTGAGAGTCACCCTTGTCACCTCTTTCTATGTCACCTCCTACACTTGTTCAATCACCAACTCTAGTCTACGTTCAATTTTATGTGCGTCTGCCTCTCACCATTCCCACTGCCTCTGTCTTAGGTCAGGTTCTTATGGATTCTCACCATGACAACTAGAAGAGGGTCCTAGCAACTGTTTTTTCTTCAAGTTTTGTCTCTTATTTCTTTATTTATTTATTTTGAGACAAGGTCTTACTCTGTGGCTCAGGCTGGAGTGCAATGGCTTGATCTTGGCTCACTGTAACCTCTGCCTCCCAGGCTCACGCAATTCTGGTGCCTCAGCCTCCCAAGTAACTGGGATTACAGGCATGTGGCACCACACTCAGCTAATTTTTTGTATTTTTCGTGGAGATGGGGTTTCACCATGTTGGCCAGGCTGGTCTTGAACTCCTGGCCTCAAGTGATCTGATCTGCCTGCTTCGGCCTGCCAAAGTGCTGGGATTACAGGCGTGAGCCACCACGCCTGGCCTAGTTTTGTCTCTTTTTAATTTATCCCACCATGCAGCATCCAATATAATTTTGCTAAAGCTCAAAATCATTGTTTCTCTCCTTTTAAAAATCTTGCAAACATTCTGCATCGTTTCTGGCATGAAATGGAAGCTTCTCTGTAACCTGACCCCTGTCTACCTCTCTGGCCTCGTGGCTTGCCACGCTGAGACTTCCTGAAAACCAAGACTCAGCCTTTTGGTACTACTTGTGGTTCCTTAAATGTGCAATTCTCTTCTCTGCTTTCAATGAAGGAGGTGCCCACTTGGTAAAGCACAATTTCCCCTTGTTGTAAACCACAGGGCAGAGTGTAATACTATGAATGTGGGCCCATCCCATGACAACTGCAGGGATTCATATTTAGAACAATTAAGAAAAAACACTATGTAATTTCCCAGTTTTTCTTTTCTTTTCTTTTCTTTTTTTTTTTTTTTGAGGGAGTCTTGCTCTGTTGCCCAGGCTGGAGTGCAGTGGGGCCATCTCAGCTCACTGCAACCTCCGCCTCCCGCTCCCCCTGCCCCCGGGTTCAAGAGATTCTCCCGCCTCAGCCTCCCGAGTGGCTGTAATTACAGGCATGCCACTATGCCTGGCTAATTTTTGTATTTTTAGTAGAGACACGGTTTCACCATGTTGACCAGGCTAGTCCCGAACTCCTGACCTCAAGTGATTCACCTGCCTTGGCCTCCCAACATGCTGGGATTATAGGTGTGAGCCACCAAGCCCAGCCTGTAATTTCCCAAATTTTCTAAGAAAAAGAGAGAAATCTGTGGATCTTGCTGTTCAAAGACATGCAAAATGCAAAACAGAAAAGACATTTTACATTAGAATAACAGAAACTTTGGCTGTTATGCTTTTAACATAAATTTATCATACAGCACACTTCCCTTTTCTGGTTTATTCATGCTCTAGAGCCAGACGTCTTGGCTTCAGCTTCAAATCTGTTGTGTGTCAGCTGTGTGTTTTTCCATAGGTTACATACCTCTCTGTGCTTCAGTTTCCTCGTGTGTGAAAGGGGATAGTTACAGCACTTACCTCAGAGGGCCACTGTGAGGATTAAATGCATTAATATCTATGCGAGGCAGAGAACATTACCGGTTCATAGTAAGTGCCGTGTTAAGTGCTATCTACTATTATTACTATTACCATTTTATTATTATTGAAATATTTCAATACATCCATTTTACATAAAAAACAAGTGCAGGTCTCTTGTTCTTTGCCTATATACCCCTATGTCTCTCTTTGCCTGGCTAATCTCAGTTCAATCTATAATAGAGAATAGTTAGAGCCATGTAAATGTACTGATGTGAATAGCAAAATGATTAAATACAACTTTTGGTATATCTATGCAATAAAATATCAGGCATATACTCATGCCATTTTTGAGTAATATTTAAATTTGTAATGACACAGAAGATTAAGTAACAATACGATATACTAGTTCTTGAAAGAATATTAAGTACCAATAATAAAATATAAAACTAGGTACAGAATGATAGGGCAATTTTAATTTTCTTATTTATGCCTCCCTATATTTTCTCAATTTTGTACAATGACCATGTATATTTTCTATAAAAGAAAACCAAACTAATGTAATTTTTTTTTTTTTTTTTTTTTTTGAGACAGAATCTCGCTCTATCACCCAGACTGGAGTGCAGGGGCACGATCTTGGCCTCCTGCAATCTCCACCTCCCAGATTCAAGAGATTCTCATGCCTCAGCCTCCTGAGTAGCTGGGACTACAGGTGTACGCCACCATGCCACACCAAGTTTTTGTGTTTTTAGTAAAGACGGGGTTTCACTATGTTGGCCAGGCTGTTCTCAAACTCCTAATCTCATATGATCCACTCACCTCAGCCTCCCAAAGTGCTGGGGTTATAGGCATGAGCCACCATGCCTGGCCTATAAATTTTTTTTCAGAAAAAAAATTCAGGTCTCACATTTTTTGGAAGCCTTCCTTAACACTTCACTACCACCATCTAAAGTGCATACCCTCACCCTCGGACACAATGCCTGTCACACAGTAGCTACTCAATAAAGCTTTACTGAATTACGTTCATCTCTTGCTGGAGTATTCCCTATGACCTGCATGGAAAGAGGCCAGAAACAATTGGAAGGAAGATGCTTCACAAGGAATACTGGAAGTTTTCTTATCTCATGACTACTGGTGAGGCTTTACCCCCTCTCAGGAATTTAACATCTCCTGAAGTTGCTGACCTCTACCTTTCACAACTAAGAGCAGGCTGTGGCAGGCGACCAAGGTCCATTTCCACGGTAAGAAGAGCAGGGCCGGCCAGCTCTGTAGTCAGAGTGTGGCAGTCACTGATGAGCTGCTCCAACCAGCTCGTTGTCCTACGAATTTCATCCTGAAGAATTCTGCACTCTGGATAATTGTGGACTTGTTTCTTCAATTCACAATTTAGCTTCTGCTCCCATTTCCTCCAAAGTGACTTGGACACCATATTGGCAAAACCACAGGATTTGCCTCTTGGTTTATTATCTTGGCAAATGACCCTATGTTCCAGCTCCCCTTGGCTTTCCAGTCTCCACAGTTGCCCTCCAGGGGTTCTCTAGGTCTACCCATCCCCCCTCCTAGAGGCTACCTCTTGACCCCAACACCCAGTGGTCTCCTCAGCACTCTAGGAGGGGCCAGCATGTCCAGAATGACTGAGTCTGTTATGATCAGAGATTGCCTCTATGTGTAATCTCAGAGGGTCACACCTGTAGAGCGACTCTGGTCATCTCTGAACTGGGAGTTGAAGACCCTGGGTCTTAACATGCATCCTGTGTGACCTTGATCAGGTCTTTTCACTTCTCTAGGTTTTGCTTTCCTAATATATTCAGTGGCAAAACAGATTGGGATCAGGTAAAACTACAGGCCATGGATATGCTGAGGAAAATGAAAAAATACCAGGACATTTTCAAGGTCATCTTAGTGCTATGGCTGCTGGGCCTGCCTGCAGACTGGGAAGTTGAGGATAACATGACAAGACAAATGTAAAAATGCCCAGAATGGAATTATGAATATAGCGGTGGTCGAGTATGTGGAGGTGGAAACCTCTAAATCACCACAAGTGAGGAGGAAAGAAGGGCTTCCCTGCTCAGGGGTGAGGGGGTGGCCCCCTGAATGGAGTTCCCTGGAACCCTGGATGACCCTTGCTGTCACTTCTTGCAACCCTGAGCTACAAAGAATTGAGTCCAAGAATAGTATCCGTTATGATAAAACTGCTGGATGTGTGGGTTGAGCGTGGGGGAGAAGGGGAAGTACCACACTACCAGGGCTGAGGAATCACCTTTTGGGTGGAATGTCAGAACACCCAGTTCACTCATACTCGGTCTCCTCATTTGGCTATATAGGGGTTCACATCTTGAGTCCATATTACTCATCGCATCCCCTCCATGGAGATAAGCATAACACAGTTTCTGCATCAAGGAGCTCACTTTCCAGTTGGGGAGGCAACCACAAGAATAGATCAATATGTGATAGGTGGTAAGAAGGACGTAGTTCAGGAGAATGTAGGAGCACAGGGAAGGACACAGGATTTACTTGGGAAAGAGGTCAGGGAAGTTTCTCTAGAGAACATGAGCATCTTTTTTGTCGTGTATTTGAGAGTCATTTGTTATCATCGTTTATTGGCTCCCTTGGCTTTCCAGTCTCCACATTTGTCCTCCAGGAGTTCCAAATGACACCAGTGCCTAAATCTCGGGGTGGGGGGAGTTAATCTTGGGGTGGCTAAACAAAATGATACAAGTCCTTTTTACTCTCAGTGTGGACTTCCACTGGGTGCAGACACAGTATTGTTGTTAGGATCTTCACGAAGACCCCTCAGAACCTTTTACCTCCATGAGCCAAAGATCGGATCAAGGCCAGGAAACAAAAGTCAACAGACAAACTCATTGTGTGGCTCAATGATGACTAATCACCCATTTTATCAATCATTATTCTCCTGAAACCCAGAACAGGCATTCTCCTAACCCCTCCACCCTGCTCATTCAGACAGCTGATCTGGTGGGGATTGAGACTTAACTTGGAGCTACTCATCTACAGCTGAGAGGCAGCCTTCTCCATCCTTCAGGCTTCCTGACACTTTGTTTCTCCCTCTGACATGACACTTAGCTTATTCCACCTTGTGGCATAGTTATTTCTGTCACTGTCAATGCCATCTCTAGATATGGAACTCTTCGAAGGCAGGGATGGGGCTTCGTTCAGTTCTGTCTGCCCTGACAAACAGCAGATGGTTAGTACATTGGGTTGAATAAAAATGTCATAGATAACGAAGTCTGTGTGAATCCAGAGAACATGAGACACATTCTGCTTCTCTTAAAGTAAGGTCCTTGATGCATGAAGATGAAACTACACCGACTAGGAAAGGCCAGGAGAGGTACCAACACATGTGCTATTAAAGTAAGGTCCTTGATACGTGAAGATGAAACTGCACCATCTAGGAAAGGCCAGGAGAGGTACCAACACATGTGCTACCAGGGAACACGGAACATTGCAGCTGGGGGCAAGGGTCTTGGAGAAGATCAGAACATTTGAAGCAAGAGCTGTTCAAAGAAAAGGAGGAGAGAACAGAGAAGTGCAGCTTGTGTGTGCGGGTTGGGGAGTGAGGGAGAATGCTGAGGTAGGATGACCTTGTACTTTATGTAATGACCCTGAAGTACCCCAGGATGCTGCTCCAACCTCTCCTGTGGCTCCCAGATGCTGTAGGTCCCTTTTTTCCCTTAATTTGTATTTTAGGTTCAGAGGTGCATGTGCAGGTTTGTTATATAGGTAAATTGTGTGTTGTGGGGGTTTGGTGTACAGATTATTTTATCACCCAGGTAATAAGCATAGTACTCAATAGGTAGTTGTTTTTTTTTTTTAATCTTCACCCTCCTCCCACCCTTCACCCTTAAGTAGGCCCTGGTACCTGCTGTTCCCTTCTTTGTGTCCACGTGTACTCAATGTTCAGCATCCACTCATAAGTGAGAACATGCAGTATTTGGTTTTCTGTTCCTGTGTTAGTTCGCTTAGAATAATGGCCTCTTGCTCCGTCCATGTTGCTGCAAAGGGCATGATCTTGTTTTTTTTTTTTTTTTTTTTTTTCATGACAGAAGTATTCCATGGCATATATATATATATATATATAAAATATTTTCTTTATCCAGTCTACCATCGATGGGCATTTAGGTTGACTCCATGTCTTTGGTATTGTGAATAGTGTTACAATTAACATACATGTGCACATGTCTTTATGGTAGAACGATTTATATTCCTTTGGGTATATACCCAATAATGGGATTGCTGGGTTGAATGGTAGTTCTGTTTTAAGTTCTTTGAGAAATCGCCAAACTGCTTCCCACAATGGCTGAACTAATTTACATTCCCACCAGCAGTGTATAACTGTTCCTTTTCTCCACAACCTCACCAACATCTGTTATTTTTTGACTTTTTAAAATAGCCATCCTGACTGGTTTGAGATGGTATCTTACTGTGGTTTTGATTTGCATTTCTCTAATGTTTAGTGGTGTTGAGCATTTTTTGTATGTTTCTTGGCCACATATGTATGTCTTCTTTTGAAATATGTCTGTTTATGGTCAATGCCCACTTTTTAATGGAGTTGTTTGCTTTTTGCTTGTACATTTGTTTAAATTCCCTGTAGATTCTGGATATTATTTGTCAGATACATAGTTTGTAAATATTTTCTCCCATTCTGTAGGTTATCTCTTTACTCTGCTGATAGTTTCTTTTGCTGTGCAGAAGCTCTTTAGTTTAATTAGATCCCATTTGTTAGTTTTTGGTTTTGTTGGGATTTGTTTTTGGCATCTTCATCATGAAATCTCTGCCAGATCCTATGCCCAGAATGGTATTGTCTAGGTTATCTTACAAGTTGTCATATTTTTATAGTTTTATAGTTTTAGGTTTTACATTTAAGTCTGTAATCCATTGTGAGTTGATTTTTATACATGGTGTAAGGAAGGAGTCCAGTTTCAATCTTTTTATATGGCTAGCAAGTTATCCCAGTACCATTTATTGAATGGGAAGCCCCCTCCCCATTGCTTGTTTTTGTTGACTTTGTCAAAGATTGGATGGTTGCAGGTATGCAGCATTATTTCTGAGCTCTCTATTTTGTTCTATTGGTCTATGTGTCTGTTTTTGTACCGGTGCCATGCTGTTTTGGTTACTGTAGCACTGTCGTATAGTTTGAAGTCATGGTTCCCTCTTTTTACTTTTCTTTTTTCTTTCTCAGAGAAGAGCACGTAACAATGTGGGGTTAGGGATGAGCAGGCAGGTTAGAGTAGTAGAGCTAAAGGCAGATAGAGATCTTGATCCAATTATCTTCATTTCCTTCATTTGTCCAACTTTGCACACTCCTGTATACAGGGCCTTTGTAAGCTTCACCTTCTGTACAGGTGCCCAGCAACTGTCAAACTTGCCAGGGCTTAACATGAGCACAGGCATTCCCTATGGACTGGCTGGGACACACCCACATCCTTAGATTACACGTTTTGTCTGTAACATGGATAAACTCATTACTAGGTATACAATTCTGTTTTGTTTTGTTTTGCTTTGCTTTGTTTGAGTCAGGGTCTCATTCTGTCATCCAAGCTGGAGTGCAGTGGGACAATCACCACTTACTGCAGCCTGGAGTTTCCTGGGCTCAGGTGATCCTCCCACCTCAGCCTCCTGAGCAGCTAGGGCTACAGGTGTGCATCACCACTCCCAGCCAATTTTTTTTTTTTTTTTTGTCTTTTTTGTAGAGACAGGGTTTCACCATGTTGCCCAGGTTGGTCTTGAACTTCTCGACTGAAGTAATCTGCCTGCCTTGACCTCCTGAAGTGCTGGGATTACAGGTGTGAGGCCCTGCACCCAGCTCAATCCTGTTTTTATACTAGAAGAACATTCTCTATCTGGGTCTTCCAAACTTGATTCTTACTGGTTTATTTGTCCTGTTCTTTTATTGGTCCAGGAAAATATCCTGAACTCTTTATTTCTCCTCCGTTCCCTCCTTGTTCTATCCCTAGCTCTATCCCTTTCCTGAATTAAGTCCGAATACAATCGGTCTTTGAGTGTGGAATAGCTCCTAGCTGTCTATCAGTCAACGGTTTCTCTTTGTGGTCACACTCTATGTTTATTCTGGAGACTACAGCATGGAAAGAAAATGGACTTGGGAGTCAGACAAATCTTGATTCAAATCTTGGTAGTGCCATTCATCAGCTGTGTGGCACTGAGCGCATCAGTGGACCACTCTCTAATCCTCAATTGTCTTATCTGTAAAACGAGATTACACACCCCTGCCCAGGGTTATGGTAGGATTAGAAATAGTATGTGTAAGACAGCGTTCCCAGTGCCAGGTACAAGGTAATTGTCCAATAAGAAGTTACAAATGTTCCTGAGTCACCCTTCTGGGTTCCTCTGCACATCCAATGCTGGACTCTTCATGCCCAAGGAAACATATGGGGCACAAAAGTCAGTGGCACTCAGCTCAGCAGAAGAGGCACAGGAAGGGGATGGGCGGGGTCCTGGCTCCCCCTTTGTCCTTGGGGCCAGGCTTGTGGCCAGCCTGGAAAGACTGACATGAACCCTCCAGCATCTGGGGGTGCCAACCACCAAGAGCAGCACAGTTCTTGTCTACAAGCCACTTGTAGCAGGTGTGAACATTTCATCTTTCCTCTGAGGGTTGCAACTCTCTCCCCAGTCTCGGTCACTGCCTTTGGTTGTACCACTTCCCTTTTATTCTCCCCTGAACCGCCCTCATCTTTGCTCTATGGTGACATCGCCCTGGGGAAGAGAAGCTGAGAGGAACTCCTCACTCAGCTAGCTTCAGGAGCCATGACATCATCTGTACCATGGAAATTCCGCTCACTCTGCTGAGCCCCCACATTTGTCCCAGGCCTCAGAGTCTCTATAAAGAGAGATTCCCAACTCAGTATCAGCACAGGACACAGCTGGGTTCTGAAGCTTCTGAGTTCTGTAGCCTCACCTCTGAGAAAACCTCTCTTCCACCAACACCATGAAGCTGTGCGTGACTGTCCTGTCTCTCCTCGTGCTAGTAGCTGCCTTCTGCTCTCCAGCACTCTCAGCACCAAGTAAGTCTACTTTCACAGCTGCTATTTCCAGAGCCAAGGTGTAGGCAAAATCTTTTTTTCTAGTTGTGGCTGCTCAAACAGTGGGATCTGGAGATAGGACAAAAGGCAGCTAGGAAGATGGCCACGAAATGTACTGCTAAATGTAGAGTCTAGTAGATATTCAATAACATTCAAGTTCCTATTTTCTCAAGAATGAGCAACCAGCAGAGGAAAAGGATGGGTTGGAAGTCAGACTGTTGAAGTGGCTCTGCCTCTAATTACTTGTTCAAGCAAGCCCTGTCCCTCTCTGTGCCTTGGTTTCCCCATCTGTCACATGAAGGGGATGCGATGTGTTCTGAGACTGAATCCGGTTCCAGTCTTCTAGATTTCTTTCTTGTTCTTCTCTGAAGATCCACTATTCAGAATAAGACTCCTGCTCAGGTTAGGTGGGAATGGATACAAGGGACCTTCTTTGGGGTTCTGGTAGCTCCACAAAGATGCTCAATGAAGACGCAAAGTTAGAAGCCAAAATAAACAGCTCCCATGTGCAGTGTTGATCTCACCCTGGCCTTTCCTTTCAGTGGGCTCAGACCCTCCCACCTCCTGCTGCTTTTCTTACACCGTGAGGAAGCTTCCTCGCAACTTTGTGGTAGATTACTACGAGACCAGCAGCCTCTGCTCCCAGCCAGCTGTGGTGTGAGTATCAACCCCTTGGCTGCTCTGGGAGGCAAGGGGGAGGGCTGGATTTTAAAAAGGGGCCTGTTTTGGAGAGGGGGTGATTGAGCAGTGGGGAGGCAGTTCTCAGGGCTGAAGGCTTCAGTGAGAGCAGTGAGGACACAGGGCATGAACTCACTTTTCAAGTGCTGAAGGCGGCTGAGTGGGAGCCGAGAGAGAAGGGGGTTCCTGGGGAGGAAGTTATCCAGAGGACAGGAAAGCAGGGGAAGTTGGACAGGTCACATGAGATAGGGACCAATTTCTTAAACCATGCTAGAAAGACCTGTGGAAAAGTCACTGCCAGGCTAGCAGGGGATGGGGAGATCTGTTCATATTGATTGCAATGCCCATTGGTTCCTAATCTGGGCAACCCCTGGGGCCCACAGCTAACTCCAGTGGGTGGAAGTTACAGGGAGTCTGGTTCCAGTGCTGCCCCAGGAAGGATCCCATGCACCAGAGCTGCCCACATGGACCATGGTCAGGCAGAGGAAGATGCCGACCACAGGAAGGGATAAAGCCAGATGACCTCAAAGGTCTCATGGGATTCTCATCTGTCCGTTCCTTGTTCTACAGATTCCAGACCAAAAGAGGCAAGCAAGTCTGCGCTGACCCCAGTGAGACCTGGGTCCAGGAGTATGTTAATGACCTGGAACTGAACTGAGCTGCTCAGAGACAGGAAGTCTTCAGGGAAGGTCACCTGAGCCTGGATGCTTCTCCATGAGACGCATCTTCTCCATACTCAGGACTCCTCTCCACAGTTCCTGTCCCTTCTCTTAATTTAATCTTTTTATGTGCTGTGTTATTGTATTAGGTGTTATTTCCATTATTTATATTTGTTTAGCCAAAGGATAAGTGTCCCCTGTGGGGATGGTCCACATTCACTGTTTCTCTGCTGTTGCAAATACATGGATAACACCGTTAATTCCATGTGTTTTCATAATAAAACTTCAAAATAAAATGCAGACAGTTTCTTTGTGATTTTAATTTGATTTAGGGGTAAAAGGAATTGCCTGGTACTTTTGGGCGGGGGCAAACTACAGTTTCTAAAAGGAGTAAGATTGAGAAATTGCTGACTTCTTAATATGAGCTCTGGGCTGAGCACTCTTCATACATGCTCTCACTGCATACTTTCAACAAGGGTTTTTACACCCTTATGAAGTAGGGACTGTTGTCCCCAGTTTCACAGTTAAGGAAACAGAGGCACAGAGAGGTGAAGTGACTTGTTGAGGCTCGTAGGTCTGCTTGAGGAGTGTCATGAAAGAATGCCCCCAAAAAGGAGCTTATCATTTCAACATCTTGAGGGGAAGTTGTAAACAGGGGAAGCAGCACAGCAAAGAGGGAAGAAGAGTGAGAAAAATGACTTCATCCTCTTATTATCAGCATAACATTGGGAAAGTCATCTTGCCTTATTAGATCTCAGTGTTCACACCTGTGAAATGCGGATAATATTAAACACTGCGAAGGGCTGTTATAAGGTGATATGTAAAGCATCCATCATGGGACCGGGCACCTGGAAGATTCTCTCCTTCCCTCTCTGAGCTTCAGCCTTTTCAATTAAAATGGACCCAGCAATTATCAGGATCATCATGAGGATTAGATTAGTTGACAGATCAGCACTCTAAAGCCCAAGCTACTGTGAAGTGTTGTCATGAGGACAGAAGGATGGAGGTCTGGTTTTTTTTATTTTTATTTTTATTTTTTGAAACAGAGTCTTGCTCTGTTGCCCAGGCTGGAGTGCAGTGGCGCGATCTCGGCTCACTGAAAGTTCCGCCTCCTGGGTTCATGCCATTCTCCTGCCTCAGCCTCCTGAGTAGCTGGGACCACAAGTGCCCACCACCACACCACGCCGGGCTAATTTTTGTATGTTTAATAGAGACAGGGTTTCACCGTGTTAGCCAGGATGGTCTCGATCTCCTGACTTCATGATCCGTCTTCCTAGGGCTCCCAAACTGCTGGGATTACAGGCGTGAGCCACGGCGCCCAGCCAGAGGTCTGGTTTTGTTTGGAAGTGTTGCAGGAGTAACCTAAAGTCACTTCTACTTAATTATCCTTCAATCAGAACTGCCTATTCCATGGGTCAGAGACAACACGGCTCCGAAACAGAATTACATGCACAATAAAGCCTGATCCTCAGGACATAGACTTGTAGTCTACTAAAGCTAACAGGAAACTTTAGACCATCTGGTCCAAGCCTCTCATTTTATGGAAACTGAGGGCCAAGACCTGGAAGTAACGTGCCACATGCCACTCAGCGAGTACAGAGCAGAGCAGGACCCTGGCCAGTGCCAGCTCCCAGGCTTGGGCCCTTTCCTGCACACCTTCCCTAGTGACACCCTCTGTGGTCCTCAAAAGGGGGACCGGTTGAGTAAGGACAAGGCCGAGACTACCTTGACAATCCTTTGAGTGTTCTTAGTCCTATGCAAAAGCAGAATTGGGGCCCTGTACTTCTCTCGAGTCAACAGACACAATTCCCTTTCTGTTCTGCCCTTAGTCACCTCCGTCATTCTACAGCCCCAGTGGAAGCCTCCTTCAGATTCTGCTAGGACTGAGAGAAGGAGGTTAGGGGGCAGAGCTCATCCAAAACAGGTGTGAGGAGAGGCTAACAGCAAAGAATGTGCCTGGCTGTAGTTTCTGCTTTCATTTGCCTAGATCTGAGCTGTCTAATACGTTAGCCACTGGCCAAAGCAGCTATTAACATTTTCATTGCATTTAATTAAAATGAAATAAAATTTAAAATTTAGTTCCTGAGTCACACTAGTCACATATCAAGTGCTCAGCAGCCCTTGGCAACATGGTTAGTTCCCACGTTGGACAGCACGGATTTTGGACTTTCTGTCCATCATTGCAGAAAGTTCCCCTCGAGAGCACTCTCCTAGAATGTTCTGAGAGCCTACAGAAAGTGAAGGGAGGGGCAATTGGGATGACCTGTAAGATTAAGGTGTGGATTTGGAGAAAGATACACAATTCTATTATAGGGGATGGGATGGGAGAGCAAATGGATGACCCCAGGCCAGAGACAAGGTATAGATCACTATGGTAGCTGAATAATGGCCCCCAAGACATCCACATCCTATTCCCCAGAACCTGTGAATGTCACTTTATATGGCAGAAGGGACTCTGGAGATATGATCAAGTTATGGATCTTGAGATGAGTGGTTGCCTTGAATTACGTGATCAGGCCATAAATGTAGTTGTAAATGTCCTTATAAGAGGGAGGAAGAGAAAAATTTGGCAATAGAGGAGAAGGTAGCAATGTGACCACAGAAGCAAGATGCTATGCTCCTGGCTTGGAAGATGGAGGAAGAGACCAGGAGCCAAGAGGTGTGATGATGCAGCTCTGGAAGCTGGAAAAGGCAAGGAAGTGGTTCCCCCACTAGAGCCTCCAGAGGGAGTGCGGCCCAGGGAAACTAGTTTCAGACTTCTCACCTCCAGAACTTTAAGAGAATAAATATGTGGTTATAAGACGCTAAGTGTGTGGTAAGGTTTTTTTTGCAGCAGTAGGAAACAAATACAACCACCAACTGACGCATCACCGAGGTGACCCCCAATAGCTCAGTGTGGCAGGAAAGGGAACATTCTAGAGGGTGAGCCAAACCTCCCTGCAGGAGGGACCCAGGGTGAAAGGGACACACCTCAGGGAGATGGACTATAATGAGGAGAGGCATCCCAAGGGGAGATCTGCTTCAGCAACTGAGTTCTGGGCCTGAGGTGTGACCCAGGGTCCAAGACCCTTAGGAAGCGTGCCTCTTCTAGAGACACCTAGGGCGCTCTGAGGGGTCCTGGATTCCTATCTGGGAGAGTCCATCCTCTCATCTGTCAGATGCAGCCCAGAGCAGAGCCATGACCTGTCTCTGGTTCATCGTTAGTGAGCAGGCAGGGCTAGGGCCAGAATCAAGGTCTCCTCCCTCACGATGGAGTCCCTTTCCCATTCAGCAAATGGGAAGGGAGGAGCTCAGCTCCACAGAGGCAGGACCACCAGGGAAGGCTGCAGGAGGCCCGGGCAGCCTCATGAAGAAATGCTTCACCAGGAATTACAAACGGCAGCACGGAATCCTCGAAGTGGGGCAATGTGGGACTTCACCTGTTGCACAATATGAGACTGTTTTTTCCTTTCTCCTCTTTTCATACAACTTCCTTTTCTCACCCTGGGCCCAGAGATCTGGAATCTGCTTACTTGACATTCCAGTTGAGGTTTCTCCAGGTTTCTGGGTGGGGGCAAAAGCCAGAACAGACAAAGCAGGACACTCAATAGGAACTATGGATTATGGAGCAATCTCTAGACATCTGGCCTGTCTTCCTGCTCCTTGCAGTGCCCGCCTCCCCCAGCTCACTCTCCAGTGGACACGTTCATGCAAACATGTCCTTATCCCCCATCGCACCTCAACCTGGAACCCTCCATCGTGCTCCCATTGACACAGGCATTTTCCTCCAAGGAGGCCAGGAGCCGAGCAAGCAGAGGCAGGGATCAAGGGAGCAAGATGAGCTGAGGATGGTGACAAAGCCACAGCTCTTCCTGGAGGCTGAGACCAGCGACCAGTAGCAGTCCTGTGCTGCAGTCTGCATTCACCCTTTACAGACCTGAGGGCCTTAATGCCCTCTCTTTCCCACTTATATCTACCTATTCTCCTGTCTAAACTCCTTCCTGCTTGGGTTCCCACTGAGTCTAGCATACAGGAAAATTGAAGACAAGAACTGAGAGACAAAATCATGGTGCATTTTTCTACCTTTTAAATAGTTTCATTTTTAGATACAGTCAACACTTCGTATATGTGGGTTCCACAACTGTGGATTCAACCAATGATGGATGGAAAATATTTGAGGAAAAAAACCCACAATCGGTCAAGTGTGGTGGCTCACACCTGTAATCTCAGCACTTTGGGAGGCCAAGGTGGGAGGAATATTTGAACTTAGGAATTCGAAACCAACCTGGGCAACATAACAAGACCCCGTCTCTACAAAAAAGTACCAAAATTAGCTGGGTGAGGTGGCAAATATCTGTAGTCCCAGCTACTTGGGAGGCTGAGGCAGGAGGATTGCTTGAGCCCAGGAGGCAGAAGTTACAAACAGCTCAGATGACGTGACTGCACTCCAGCCTGGATGCTAGAGCAATATCCTGCCCAAAAACTAAAAAATTTAAAAAAATAAAAAATAAAAAAATGCAGTATAACAACCATCTACATTTACATGTATTAATAGCATTTACATTGTTTAGATATTCCAAGTAATCTAGAGATTAAAGTATAGGAGAGGATATGCATAGGTTATGGGCAAATACTATACTATGTTACGTCAGAGACTCGAGCATATGTAGATTTTGGAAGCCATGAGAATTCCTAGAACTAATCCCCTGTGGATACCAAGGGATGGCTCTATATGATAAATGTGTAAAATATATATATATATAGGAGGAATGAGAAAATCAAAATTAATTTTTTTCAGGGAAGATGGGCTTGATGGGACTTGATGGAGGATGGTCTGGGAGACTCTCCCCTTCTATGGAAACATTCCCCACTGGGAGACCAGCACAGCTGCAGGGAAATCATTTCTTCAGGCTGTGTTAGTTGCTTCTAAATCTGAGGACCTATGTCCCTGGGCTCCTCAAGGAGACGTTTGTTATTTACAGTGACTCCTGATTCATTTCCTTCGGGGGTCCTCTTGTCTTTCTGCTAGGGACTTGGAAAAGGAAAAATGGGCCTAGCCTCCCAGCCTACATCTTTCTCCTCTGTTGAATGTTTCCTTGTGATTGTGTAAGTTAACACTTAATAAATCCCACATATATGTATATATGTACATATATATGGGATATATATATGGGATTTACATATATGTGGGATTTATCTATTTTTATTTATATCATATATTTATTTATATATATCCTATTTTTTTAATATATATATATCCTATTAGTTCTGTCCCTCTAAGAGAACCCTGACTAACACAGATTTTGGTACTGGGGTGGTTCTAGAGAAACAGAATATTAAGGATGGAGTTCTTTCAATGGTTTTGGGGTTTCTAGAGTTGGCTGCTTAATATGGTTAGACCCCAAAATGCTAAGGACTCTACATCTCATAGTATGGAGAACACTGATAGTCCTTGGTGTGAACTGTTTAGAGAGTTAAGCAAGGTAAATGCATTTGACATGCTTGATTCACTTCTTGTGAGTGGCAAGGAGTTTAATGATTCTATACATAATACCTTTGACCATATGTGGAGAACCAAGGAACATAGCGAAGCTGGTTGGTTGCCCCTGAGTTCAATAGACAAAGTAATGAAAGAAAATGATGAACTCAGGGATTCTGTCTCCTGGCTTCAGAAGCGGATACTGAGCCTCAAATCTGCTAAGATTGACCTGAGTGAGACCCTTATCTCCTGTACAGAAAGAGCTGAAATTGTGAAAAAACTGACACAAACTCTTATCGTGCAAGTGGCTGACCTGCAACAAAAGGCACATGTATAGCCTCACCAGGTGTCTACTGTTAAAGTGAGGGCATTGATTGGAAAATAATAGGACCCTGCAACTTGGAATGGGGAAATGTGGGAGGACCCAGATGAAGCTGGGGTCACTGAGTTTGTAAACTCTGATGAACCTCTTTTGCCAGAAGGAACAGCTTCCCCATCTCCAGTAGTGGCAACATCCCCTCCTCGACCCATGTTGCCATCAGCCTTTCCTCCTTTGTCTGAGGAGATAAAGCCTGTGCTGCCTGAGGCAACAGGGATGGCCTCCCCTGAGGCAGTTGCCAGGCAAAATAATGTTGATTCTCCTCAGGAGCCACCCCAACACCCCCGTTTCCTGGTCCACTACATTGATGACAGTATAGGCCTGTAACTAGACTAAAGTCTGGTCCATTACATTGATGACAGTGTAGACCTGTAACTAAAGTCCCGGTGGGCCCCTGGAGGTAAGGTTGAGAGTGTGACCCATGAGGAGGTGCACAGCACTTTAAAAGAACTATTTGAGTTCTCTAATTTATAAAAACAGCAATCTGGAGAACAGGCATGGGAATTGATGTTACGAATATGGGATAATGATGGAAGGAACATAGAGTTGGATCAGGCTGAATTTATTGATGTGGGCCCACTAAGTAGGGACTCTGCATTTAATGTTGCAGCTTGGAGAGTTACAAAAGATTGTAATAGTTTATTTGCTTGGTTAGCTGAAATGTGGATTAAAAGATGGCCCACTGTGAGTGAGCTGGAAATGCCTGATTTCTCTTGGATGAATGTACACGAAGGGATCAATTGGCTTAAGGAGATTGGGATGGTGGAGTGGATTAGTAACTTTAGACCTACTCATCCCAATGGGGAGGGTCCAGAAGATATACCCTTGACCAATGCCTTGAGAAATAGATTTGTGAGTGCAGCACCAGCATCTTTGAAGAGCCCTGTGATTGTTCTTCTCTGTATGTCACATTTAATGGTGGGAACTGCAGTCACTCAACTACAAAATTTAAATACAATGGAAATAATTGGATCCTAAGGTAGCAGGGGCTAAGTGGCAGCACTCAACCATCAAAGGCAAGGTGGGCATAGCTACTGTAATGGACAGCAGAGGCAAAGTGGCAATCAGAATAATCTGGAATAATCTGACTCGTGTAGAGCTCTGGCATTGGCTAATTAATCACAGTGTTCCTAGAAGTGAAGTTGATAGGAAGCCTACTGCATTCCTACTGAAATTTTACTGAGAACTTCCAGGGCGAATGGACAAAAGACTAATTTGAATTGTAAAAACAGAGAATCATGACCCCTCAATCAATTTCCAGGATTGAGCCTGTTTAGAGACCCAGAACCCCTTGAATGAAGGGGAGGCCAGGTCACCTTGAGGAAGGACCCCACTACATTATTGACAATTTAGGCAGTGAATCTTTCTCCCACCCTTCCCCAAGGAGACCTCCAGCCTTTTACTAGGGTAACCGTGCATTGAGGAAGGAGAAATGATCATAAATTTTGGGAGACTTCTGGACACTGGCTCTGATTTGGTGTTGATTCCAGGGGACCCAAAATGTCACTGTGGTCCTCCAGTTAAAGTAGGGGCTTATGGAGGTCAGGTAATTAATGGAGTTTTAGCTCAGGTCCGACTTACAGTGGGCCCAGTGGGTCCCTGGACTCATGCTGTGGTCATTTCCCCAGTGACAGAATGCATAATTGGCATACACATACTCAGTAACAGGCAGAACCTCTACATTGGCTCCCTGACTGGAAGGGTGAGGGCTAATATGGTGGGAAAGGCCAAATGAAAGCCATTAAAGCTGCCTCCACCTAGAAAAACAGTAAATCAAAAACAATATCACATCCCTGGAGGAATTGCAATTAGTGCTACCATCAAGGACTTGAAGGATGCAGGGATGGTGATTCCCACCACATCTCCATTTAAGCCTCCCATTTGGCCTGTGCAGATGACGGATCTTGGAGAATGACAGTGGATTATCGTAAGCTTAACCAAGTGGTGACTCCAATTGTAGCTGGTTTCCAATGAAACCAGATGTGATTTCATTGCTTGAGCAAATTAACATGTCTCCTGGTGCCTGGTGTGCAGCTATTGACTTAGCAAATGCCTTTCTCTCCATTCCTGTCCACAAGGCCCACCAGAAGCAATTTGCCTTCAGCTGGCAAGGTCAGCAATATACCTTTACTGTCCCACCTCAGGGGTGTATGAACTCTCTGGCTTTGTGTCATAATATTATTCAGAAAGACCTTGATCACTTTTTGCTTCTGAAAGATATCACACTGGTCCATCACAATGATGACATTCTGATCATTGGATCCAGTGAGCAAGAAGTAGCAAACACACTGGACTTATTGGTGAGACATTTGCATGCCAGAGGATGGGAAATAAATCTGACTAAAATTCAGGGTCATTCTACCTCAGTAAAATTTCTAGGGGTTCAGTGGTGTGGGGCCTGCCAAGATATTCTTTCTAAGGCAAAGGATAAGTTGCTGCATTTGCTCCTCCTACAACCAAGAAAGAGGTACAATGCCTAGTGGGCCTATTTGGATTTTGGAGACAACACATTCCTCAATTTGGTGTGTTACTCTGGCCCATTTATTGAGTGACCTGAAAGGCTGCCAGTTCTGAGTGGGATCCAGAGCAGGAAAAGGCTCTACAACAGGTACAGACTGCTGTGCAAGCTGCTATGCCACTTGGGCCATATGACACAGCAGATCCAATGGTGTCTGAGGTGTCAGTGGCAAATAGGGATGCTGTTTGGAGCCTTTGGCAGGCTCTCATAGATGAATCAATGCAGAGGCCTCTAGGATTTTGGAGCAAGGCTCTGCCATCTTCTTCAGATAACTACTCTCCTTTTGAGAGGCAGCTCTTGGCCTGTTACTGGGCTCTGATGGAAACTGAACGTTTGACTATGGGTCATCAAGTCACCATGCGACCTGAACTGCCTATCATGAGCTGGGTGTTTTCTGACCCATCTAGCCATAAAGTTGGCCATGCACAGCAGCATTCCATCCTCAAATGGAAGTGGTATATATGTGATTGGACTTGAGCAGGTCCTGAAGGCCAAGTAAGTTACATGAGGACATGGCTCAAATGCCCATGGTCTCCACTCCTGCCACCCTGCCTTCTCTCCCCCAGCCTGCACCAATGGCCTCATGGGGAGTACCCTATGATCAATTGACAGAGGAAGAGAAGACTAAGGCCAGGTTCACAGATGGTTCTCCATGATACACAGGCACCACCCGAAAGCGGATAGCTGCAGCACTACAGCCTCTTTCTAGGACATCCCTGAAGGATAGCAGTGAAGGGAAATGTTCCCAGTGGGCAGAATTTCAAGCAGTGCACCTGGTTGTGCACTTTGCATGAAAGGAGAAATGGACAAATGTGCAATTATATACTGATTCCTGGGTTGTAGCCAATGGCTTGGCTGGATGGTCAGGGACTTGGAAAAAGCATGATTGGGAAATTGGTGACAAATAAATTCGGGGAAGAAGTATGTAGGCGGACCTTTTTGAGTGGTCAAAAACTGTGAAGATATTTGTATCCCATGTGAGTGCTCACCAACAGGTGACCTCAGCGGAGGAGGAGGAGTTTAATAATCAAGTGAGTAGGACGAGCCGTAATGTGGACACCCTCAGCCTCTTTCCCCAGCCTCCCCTGTCACTGCCCAATGGACCCATGAACAAAGTGGCCATGGTGGCAGGGATGGAGGTTATGCATGGGTTCAGCAAGATGGACTTCCACTCACCAAGACTGACCTGGCTATGGCCACTGCTGAGTGTCCAACTTGCCAGCAACAGAGACCAACACTGAGCCCTCGATATGGCACCATTCCTCGGGGTGATCAGCCAGCCACCTGGTGGCAGGTTGATTATATTGGACCTCTTCCATCATGGAAAGGGCAGAGGTTTGTCCTCACTGGAATAGACACTTACTCCTGATACAGGTTTGCCTATCCTGTATGCAATGCTTCTGCCAAGACTACCATCCATGGACTCATGGAACTGCCTTATCCACCAGCATGGCATTCCACACAGCATTGCCTCTGACCAGGGCACTCACTTTACAGCTAACAAAGTGTGGCAGTGGGCTCACGCTCATGGAATTCACTGGTCTTACCTCGTACCCCATCATCCTGAAGCAGCTGGACTGATAGAATGGTGGAATGGCATTTTGGAGTCACAATGCCAATGCCAACTAGTTCACAATACTTTGCAGGGTTGGGGCAAAGTTCTCCAGAAGGCCGTGTATGCTCTGAATCAGCCTCCAATATATGGTACTGTTTCTCCTATAGCCAGGATTCAGGGGTCCAGGAATCAAGGGGTGGAAGTGGAAGTGGCACCACTCACCATCAACCCTACTGATCCACTAGCAAAATTTTTGCTTCCTACTCCCACAACATTGTGTTCTGCTGGCCTAGAGGTCTTAGTTCCAGAGGGAGGAACACTGCCGCCATGAGACACAATGACAATTCCATTAAACTGGAAGTTAAGATTGCCACAGGGACACTTTGGGCTCCTCCTACCTTTCAGTCAACAGGCTAAGAATGGAGTTACAGTGTTGGCTGGGGTGATTGACCCAAACTATCATAATGAAATCAGACTACTACTCCACAACAGAGGTAAGAAGGAGTATTCATGGAATACAGGAGATCCATTAGGGAGTCTCTTAGTATTACCATGCCCTGTGATTAACGTCAATGGGAAACTACAACAGCCCAATCCAGGCAGGACTGCAAATGACCCAGACCCTTCAGGAATGAAGGTTTGGGTCACTCCACCAGGAAAACAAACAAACAAACAAACAAAACAACAACAGCAAAAACAAGACTTACTGAGGTGCTTGCTGAAAGCAAAGGGAATACAGAGTGGGGAGTAGAAGGCAGTCATCAATACCAGCTACGACCACATGACTAGCTGCAGAAACGAGGACTGTAACTGTCATGAGTATTTTCTCCTTCTTTTGTTAAAAACATGTTTGTGCATGTCTAGACTTGTACTAAGAAAATATCTTCATTTTATTTTCTTTTTCTTTTCCTTTTCCTTTATTATGTGACATAAGATTTATTGGCTTCACATCAGCATTTAAGTATTGTTCACTTTATGTAATAGTATTTGGGTTGGGGATTGGTGTGTTTCTGGTTGTGCAAAGGATAATTGTATTATGTTACACGTAATTATGACCTCATTATTGTCTTTATTTGAAGATTATCTATGATCTTAGGAGATGTGCATGGGTTCAAGTTGACAAGGGGTGGACTTGTGATGGTTAATACTGAGTGTCAAATTGATTGGATTGAGGGACACAAAGTATTAATCCTGGGTGTGTCTGTGGGTGTTGCCAAAAGAAATTAACATTTGGGTCAGCAGGCCGGGGAAGGCAGATCCACCCTTAATCTGGTGGGTACAATCTAATCAGCTTCCAGTGAATATAAAGCAGCCTGAAAAACATGAAAAGGAGAGATGGGCCTAGCCTCCCAGCCTACATCTTTCTCCCATGCTGGATGCTTCCTGCCTTCGAACATCAGACTCCAAGTTCTCCAGTTTGGGAACTCGGACTGGCCCTCCTTGCTCCTCAGCTTGCAGATGGCCTATTGTGGGACCCTGTGATCATGTAAGTTAATACTTAATAAATCCCCTTTACATCTGTCTATCTATGTATCTGTCTGTCTGTCTGTCTATCTGTCAATCATATATCTATCCAATTAGTTCTGTCCCTCTAAGAGAACCCTGACTAATACAGTGGCCATGGAATAAAGCCTGCACTACTTGACACTTGCTTTTGGTTTTGTATATTGACTTCACAGCACTAAACATGGAAAGACTCCATTTGTATGGGGACCAACTTTGTTGGTAACATATCCAGTTCCCTTTCCTAGAAGCAATGAATAATTGCTACCACTCTTTTATGAATGCATCTGGAGATTCCCCAGCCTTTTAGAAGTGTCAGAGAAGGGAACAGCAAATGCGATAATGGGGACTGCCCAAATGATCAGGGCCTTAGGTTTCTAGCTTTTATCTTGAAAGTACTTTAGTCCTCTCCTCCTACAGGCCTAGATTTACAAAGCTTTTGACAGCTGTGCTCTGGGACAAATTGAATTCTGACATAAAACCTTTTCTTGAGATTTGAAAATGCTACCTTTTCTCCCCTTTACTCTGTTCCATAAATAAGAGGTTGCTGGAAACATCCTTGATAAGTTTCGTAAAACTGCCTGCTTCATGTAATGCTTACAAATTTCACAGTCAACGACTTTCTTGTGAAAAAAAAAAAAAAAGTAACTGTTTTCCTCCATAATTAAATTTAGCTTTTCAATCTCAATTTCTTTTGGTGGCAGAAATTTAATCTGACCAATAAGGAAACAAAGTTTCTTGCTGTTTTTATTTTTTTTCCAATTGAGAATCTTCCATCTCCCATCCTTCTTCCTCTTCTCTCCTCCAGTTCTTCCCAGGGCCCCTCTGCATTCTGGAAGGCTGGAGTGTGATTGAGCTGTCAGGGGATGCAGGACTCTCACTCATGATTGACCCTGACCCCTGACAGCCACTGATGAGGTGCATTTCAACCTTGCTGGCCCCTGCCGGGTCACTTGTCCTGCCATGTCCTCCTGGGTCAGGGCTGTGACTCTGTCCCGTGTCCCACCCTAAGCTTCTCTGAGCTTACCAGGCCAGGGGCTTCTTGGAAAAACTGGTGGTGTTCACGGGCACACCTCCCTCCTGCCCCCTGCACCTACAGTCCTCCCTCTTCCTAGGCAGGATGGCGGCCCTATTGGGGTCATTCTCAGATGTCCAGCTTTCTGGCTCACATTTTTCACTTCGTTGTCTCACGAATGTCTATCTGATTTTCTCTCAATACATCGGAAACTAGCTTTTAAAAATTATCATTAATTTAAAAATGCATATATTACTAATGGTATCATCCCTATCCCCATTGTCTTTGGAGGTTTGACCTTAGGAGCACCTTCTCCTTCCCACACTCAAATCCTTTTCTCTCACAAAGTCCAGATCCTGAAATGCACTTTCAGAACTATTTTGTCTGAGTTTAAAAAAAAAAAAAAAAAAGTACTGAGGAACTCAACTGACTTGTTTGTTTAAACTCTATCCACCCTCCCCTGCCGGCAGTGAGTGTGGAAGATGATGATTGCTGGCAAAACAGGGGAGTGGGAGTGAAGGTTAGAAAGCCAGGGACAGGGGACACTTGTGCTGCCGGGGTGTTGTCTGGGCAATGATGCTGCCTGTGGTGAATTCACATTCACCTCTAGAATGGGTTTCTGGCTTTGCTGGAGAAAGGCTTTTATTGGGTGTCATTAGTAATAACGTCAAAGGTGGCTGGGAGGCGGGGGAACCGTCCCTTGTTAGGGAAGGTTTCATGATTTAGGGCGTCTCCTTTCTGATCTTTCAAATCAAGAAAACTCTCTGGGGAATAATAAGAGCTATGTTCTTTCTAATGTGGTATGAAAGTCCTGAATATTTGCTATTGCTTTTACAGAAATGACTAATTCTCAATCTATGTCAGGGAGATTCTCAGCCCTGATTTTGAGATGATGGCATTGGGAAATAGGCATCACTGCATGAAGTTGCTACCCCTTATGCAGGCCTCCTTGGTGGCCTGTGTCATTGTTGTGGGTTTCAACTATTTCAACTACTAGATTGCGACCAGCTCCCCACCACCCACCCCTTGCCAGGTGTGGATGAGGAGCGGGAAGGCAGGGTCCACAGGGTGGCCATGGAGAGTGGCTCTGTGCAGGTGAAAAAGAATGAGCTCCAGGGAGGGCTGGAAAAGCAATGAGATCAGCTCAGCCAAATCCAGTCCAGCCACAGCTTTTAGCTGGAGAGCACTGACAAGCTGTCCCAGGATGAAAAGGGGGTTTTAGTGAAGAGTATCACTTGGGTGAGAGGCTCATAGGAGTCCTGCAAGACCAGCTAAAGGATACACAGGAATTACAGCAAGCCGTAGCAGGATGGCCTCCAGTTTCAGAAGGGCCGGATCAACTTGGAGAGCAATGCATCTGACCCAGTGCATTGACTGAATGAAGGAGGCAAAGGAGCCATGTGAGGAGCCCACAGAAGAGGTCACCAAAAAGGGAAATGAAGCTGTAGCTTCCAGACACCTGAGTGGAAAAAAAGACCAGAGTCAGCAGCTCCAAGCCCTCAGAGAGCCTCGGCCTGAATGGCAGGATGCCTGCTGAGGTGCCACCGGGGAAGGGAAACAGGCCCAGCAATAGTGAGTCCCAGACAGCAGCCCCCATTTCTGAGGTGGCTTTAGATTTGAAGGGACAAAGTGAGAAAGAGGACACCAATGAGATCCAGGTGGTCACTGAGGAGGAGCCTTGGAGGGACAGCCTGGCCAGGAGCAGGTGGTGGAAAACACACCTGTGGTGGGAGAGGCTTTGGGGAAGCTGCCGCACTGGGCCACACACCCCACAGGTGCCAGCTGCCCTGTTGGTAAGCCAGGAAGCTCAGAATACTGGAGGCGCTGAGCAGGACCAGCCTGTCCTCCCCCAGTGGCAGGAGGAGGAAGCTGCTGGGGAAGGGAGAAAGCTGCAACCACTGGGAGGAGATGCTGCCTACAGCATGGATGGAAATGAGGCAGAATCGGAAGCAGAGGATCAGGCAGCCCTTACAGAGGATGATGAAAACTTGCAGCTGTTAATGCCAGAGATCAGCAAAGAGACACCAAAAATCATGACCAGCTTTTCATGGGCAGCCTTTCATACGGAATCACACACTCTGAATCTAAATGGAGTCACGTATTTCACATCAGGACTGAACAGAGATCACTACCAAATATTCATGAGGGACTGAATACGCAAAACCAGGGAAGGTACTAGGTAACATGTATGTACAGTGGAGTTGTCTGTACTTTATTAGGAAAAAATGGAACGATCTTTAAGACAGTTTGTGGGGGGTGCTTTTGAAATGTCTAATAAGATGTCAAAATTGGTGAAAGTCTTTTGGCCGATAGGTATTTTGTGAGAAGATCAACACCAAAAATAGAACCCAAGCTCTCTTTCAAGTAAGGTGACAGTGGTGCTTGTTTATTCTGGAGTATAATAATTTTGTGTGGAAAAAAGCAGCCTGTAGGAAGAGTCGCTCTTCCACTGTGAAGGAGAGGCTGGTTGCAGGTAGAGAACTCTGGGTTCCTTCTGGAGTTCTCCTCTTCTCCACACATGGGGCAGAGCGCTGTTTCCAGCCTGTTATTCCTGTTTCACTGGTACCCACTGAATGACTGGCATACGCACTGTGCACCCCCGACTCTGACAACCAATGGCCTAGAGCAGCAGTCCCCAGACCCCGGGCCACAGACTGGTACTGGTCCGTGACCAGTTAGGAACGGAGCCACACAGCAGGAGGTGAATTGTAGGCCAGCGAGAAGCTTCATCTGTACTTATAGCCACTCCCCATCGCTGACATTACTGCCTGAGCTCCGCCTCCTGTCAGGTCAGCCGCAGCATTAGATTCTCATACAAGTGCAAACCCTATTGTGAACTGTACATGTGAAGGATCTAAGTTGTGTGCTTCTTAAGGGAATCTAATGCCTGATGATCTGTGACTGTCTCCCATCACCCACAGATGGGGACCATGTAGTTGCAGGAAAACAAGCTCAAGGCTCCCACTGATTCTACATTATGGTGAGTTGTGTGATTATTTCATTATATATTACAGTGTAATAATAATAGAAATAAAGTGCCCAATAAATTTAATGCACTTGAATCATCCTGACCCAATCCTCCACCCCTTAGTCTGTGGACAAATTGTCTTCCATGAACCCAGTCCCTAGTGCCAAAAAGGTTGGGACCACTGGCCTAGAGCACTGACTGTTTTTTTATTTTTATTTCAATAGCTTTTGGGATACCAGTGGTTTTCTGTTACATGAATGAATTACAGAGTGGCAAAATCTGAGATTTTAGTGCACCTATCACCTGAGTAGTGTATCTTTTACCTGATGTGTAGCATTTTATCCCTAGCCCCCCTCTCAGCCTCGCTCTTCTGAATTTCTAAAGTCCATTATATCACTCTGTTTGCCTTTGCATACTCATAGCTTAGCTCCACTTACAAGTGAGAACATACGGTTTTTGGCTTTCCTCTCCTGTGTTACTTCATTTAGAATAATGGCCTTCAGCTACACCCAACTTGCTACAAAAGACATTATTTTGTTCTTTTTTATGGCTAAGTAGTATTCCATGGTGTATATATACCACATTTTGTTTACCCACTCATTAGTCGGCGGGCACTTAGGTTGGTTCTACATGTTAGCAATTGTGAATTACAGAGCACTGTTAACACAGACATTATTAGCAACAGTTTTAAATAAGTCTAATTACAAAGCTGTTTGTGCAGAACTTTTTTAAAAGGCTACTTATATAATAACCCTTGTCATTTTTAGTGTACAAAACACTTAAGTGATTTGTAATTTGAACATTTCTGGTCTATACGTACTTTGCTTCTTATGTGGGTGCAAAGCAAAATCTTCTCTATTAAGTACATATTGCCAAGAGAAGCCATGAGTGGATTAGGCTTTTGACAAAAATGGGCCAAAAATGGGCACACCTGCCACAGAGCACAGTGAGGGAGGCACAGCATCCTGAGATGGATTTGTTGTGGAGAGATCTGTGCCTACTTTACTAATAGAGTAAAAGAAGGAAAGTTAATTGATGCTGATGATTTATATGGTATTACAAATCAGGAATATTTAGAAAGGCAAGAGCTATACAATAATTGTTTTTGTCATGGTTTACACATTTAGCTTGTGGTAAACGACTCACAAAACTGATTTAAAAGTCAAAGGTTGATGTTAAAGCATGGGCCAAGACTTCCTGACTAAAACACCAGAAGCAATTGCAACAGAAGCCAAAATTGACAAATGGGATCTAATTAAACTAATGAGCTTCTGAACAGCAAAAGAAACTATCATTAGAGTGAACAGGCAACATGCAGAATGGGCGAAAGTTTTTGCAATCTATCTATCTGACAGTGGTCTAATATTCAGAATCTACAAAGAACTTAAACAAATTTACAAGAAAAAAAAAACAATCCCATCAAAATGTGGGCAAAGATATGAACAGACACTTCTCAAAAGAAGACATTTATGCGGCCAACAAATGTGAAAAAATGCTCATCATCACTGGTCATTACAGAAATGCAAATCAAAACCACAATGAGATACTATCTCATGCCAGTTAGAATGGCGATCATTAAAAAGTCAGGAAACAACAGATGCTGCCATGGCTGTGGAGAAATAGGAACGCTTTTACACTGTTGGTGGGAGTGTCAATTAGTTCAACCATTTGTGGAAAACAGTGTGGCGATTCCTCAAGAATCTGGTACCAGAAATACCATTTGACCCAGCAAGCCCATTACTGGATATATACCCAAAGGATTATAAATCATTCTACTATAAAGACACATGCACATGTATGTTTATTGCAGCATTATTTACAATAACAAAGACTTGGAACCAACCCAAATGTCCATCAATGATAGACTGGATAAAGAAAATGTGGCACATATGCACCATGGAATACTACACAGTCCTGAAAAAGGATGAGTTCATGTCCTTTGCAGAGACATGGATGAAGCTGGAAACCCTCATCCACAGTAAACTAACACAGGAACAGAAAACCAAACACCGCATGTTCTCACTCATATGTGGGAGTTGAACAATGAGAACACATGGACACAGGGAGGGGAGCGTCACACACCGGGGCCTGTCAGAGGGTGGGAGGCAAGGGGAGGGAGAGCATTAGGACAAATACCTAATGCATGCAGGGCTTAAAACCTAGATGAGAGGTTGATAGATATAGCAAACCACCATGGAACATGTATACCTGTGTAACAAACCTGCACATGTATCCCAGAACTTAAAGTAAAATTTTTTAAAAAAAGAAAATGACTATTTAATCATAGTTTCCAATGATAACAATGGCATTCGGTTTGACTTAGTTGGTTCGTAAGATTTGCAGTAAACAAGCTCTTACTTGGGAATGACTGGCGAGGTTGCAGTAATGACGTTCTTCCAGTGAGGCTCTCTACAGGAAAAGTGGAAGGATCCACACAGTTCGAGATGCAGGGGCCTCTCTGGGCTTCAGAGAGGAAATGGAGCCCAGAGAAGTTATGGAGCGTCCAGCTGGTGAGCCGCAGCACAGGGACTCACAGCAGGCTGTGCCACCTCCCTGTGCCCTGCGACCACTGAGGGCAGGCCCTGTTTGCACGCCTGCCAATGTCAGTGTTCTCTGTGTGTGATGTCTTTTTACCCAGTCACTAAGATTTAATGTTTCCACTCAGAAAAGGCAACTGAAGAAGAGTGTATTAGTCAGGATTCTCTAGAGAGATAGAACTAACGGAATGGCTATACATATAAAGGGGAGTTTATTAAATATTAACTCACACGATCACGTGGTCCCACAATAGGCCATCTGCAGATTGAGGAGCAAGGAGAGCCAGTCTGAGTTCTGAAACTGAAGAACCTGGAGTCTGATGTTCGAGGGCAGGAAGCATCCAGCATGGGAGAAAGATGTAGGCTGGGAGGCTAGGCCGGACTCTTTTTTCACATTTTCTGCCTGATTATATTCTAGCCATGCTGGCAGCTGATTAGATTGCACTCACCCAGGTTAAGGGTGGGTCTGCCTTTCCCAGCCCACTGACTCAAATCTTAATCTCTTTTGGCAACACCCTCCCAGACACACCCAGGATCAATACTTTGTATCCTTCAATCCAATCAAGTTGACACTCAGTATTAACCATCACAAAGAGTATGAATGCAGCTCTATAAAATTTTCTCTAAATCCTTTTCCAACCTCCCTTTGTGTCCCATTCTTGGGGATGACATGAATTCTGTCTTGTTTTCCAATTAATAATGTTTCTATTCATCTCATGTTTAATTAGTGTACATGGAGTTACTGAGAAATAAAATACGCTGTTAATTCAACTTTAGAAAAAAAGGAAAGTGGGAGAGTAAGAGAAGGACCTTGTAGAAGCCTCAAAATATTACCTGGCACATGCTTTAAGTAACACAGAAATGCAAACAGCCCCTCCTGTGTTGAGGAGACTTCCTTGGACAGATCTTTGCCATCTGACTTTTTAAATGTCACTGTCTCTGACCCATCTAAGTCTCATGCTGGGTGACACTACATCTTGGTGCTCATCCTCAGTTTCTCATGAAACAGGACAAAGATGTAATCTGATCAAGGTCTGGGGCTGGTGCGCGGTTAGGCATTGGAAGGATTTGACAGGAATAGGAAGTGATTCTCTGCAACATAAAATTCCAGGAAAAATAGAATTCCAGCATATTCAGGAGTCTAAACACAGAAGCCATTTCATGCCTAAGGTCTCACAAGCCAGCCTGAAAAAAAAGGAATAAAACTTTGATGGCTCCAGATATGAAGGACGAGGTGTGTGGACTGAGGACATCCAGGGATTCCCAATGTCCACTCAGTCTTCTCTTAATTTTTTATACATGTGTGATGGCTGCTGTGGATACCTAGCCTGTTCAAATGATAATCTGTTATGAGACCTTGCCCAATGCCCAAATTTGTGATTGTCACCAGAGCTCTAGAAACCTTTTAATGGGAACATTGTTTTGTTTTTCACAAAGAAATAGAGCTTTTATGAAGTCGATAGAGCGTCTGCTCATTCCCATATGTATAAACAGCATCTGGGAGCTTTACCCGAACCCCACCCTTGGAGATTCCACATCAGTGGGTCTGAGGTGGGCTTGAAGCATTTGCAAGCTGTGGACTTCCTTTGACCTTCACTATCCTCATTTGTGACATGGGGATTGCAATGGAATGGACCCCACAGGCTGGCGGGGCTTCAGGGAGATGATGGGTATAAAGGGCAAGCTGGGGAGCTGACCTACAAGCACATGCTTAACAAACGTCAACTGTTGTCCTTATCATTCCCTCCTCAGCAATCCTGCAGCTGAGGGATTGAAATGCGCGCATCAGCAAAACTACTACTAAAAAAGCCTGGCCAACATAGTGAAACTCTGTCTCCACTAAAAATGGAAAAAAAAAAAAAAAAAATTTAGCCAGGTGTGGTGGTACACGCCTATAATCCTAGCTACCCAGGAGGCTGAGGCAGGAGTATTGCTTGAACCTGGGAGGCAGAGGTTAGATGAGATCGTGCCACTGCACTCCAGCGTGGGTGACAGAATGAGACTCTGTCTCAGAAAAAAAAAATGGATTTTTAGGAGCTAGACATTCGCCAACCTTATTCTTGGATCCCACCCTAACCATATCCACCTCCACCAGGGAACATATGGTAGCCCCATATCTTATAGCCTGAATGGGGCCCTGTCACAGGGGAAAGAGAATGTTTGAATTTTTATGCCTCCACACTCGGCCCCATAGTATTTGTGTCCCTGCAAAACATGTTATCTCTGTTCTGGGGTTCTAACATCCCCCTTCATGGTCAGAGAGATACATATTTGTCTTGAATCTGTGTCTTCAGAAGATCTCCTTCCCAGTACATTGCTGTGTGAGGGTTGTGTCTGCAGCCCCAACTGCCTGCCCGAGGAAAAGGTGAGTACAATTCAGTCCCCATTCACTAGGGGTTCCTATTTAACCTCACAGCCTCTATATCCCAGGAAGCTGAATTAACCTGGAGGGAAGATTCTCCACCCACCTGGGATAGGTTGCAGGTGGATTTTACACAATAGGAATTGGGGCAGGTGGGGTTGGAACATGACCCAAAGTGTTGTGGGATCATTCTCCTGTGACCTGACACAGGTTCTATGCTCCGTCTCACAGCCTGAGAGAGAGAAGACAAATTTTAGTCCACTTTAGCCCTCCTGCATTGTCATCAAAGGAGACTTCACTCAGCAACTTGATATTGGGAGGTTGGCGTCCTCTTCCTTTCCGCCCTCCCCACCCCCAGCACAGAGCTACAGGCTGCCAGGCTATCCTCTCACAATTCTCAGGGTGATTGGCAAGTTTAGGCAGCAACTGCCAGTTAATAGCAGAAAGATAAGTTGGGAAGAGAGAAGTCAGGGGCCCAGTGTATGTAGGTGTGTGGGTGGGAGAAGGATGCAAAGGTGATAAGAGAAGAAGAGAAGACTGGCATAAGGACTCAGGTCTGGCATCATTAAGACCTAGTGAGAACCTGGTATGCAGAGATGGAGGGCCTCAAGAGGGTCTTTCTCTTAGTGGGATGGTTCTCTGATCACCTGTCCATTCCATCAGTGAAGGACGGGTCCCCCACTCTAAATAGTATGAGATGGCTGAACACATGACACCTGACACTGAACAGATGAGATGAATAGCACATAGAATTAGCATCACCTGTACTCACAGCCTGAGGGAGGAGGATACTGAATGCCATGCAGTGACCCACAGGGGTTCCACTTGGGAGCAGGGTGAACCAGCAGAGGCTGTGGAAGGCAGGCTTTGTATTAGGATGGTGCAAGAGTAATTGTGGTTTTCGCCATTAAAAGTACTGTCAAAAATCGCAATTACTTTTGCACCAAGCTAATAGTAACAAGAGGGTGAGATGCCCCCTGACTCCTGCAGGAAGATATGATTAGCTTTTTTTGTGGGCTGGCAGGGACTTGAGACTCATAGGTTAAGAACTGGGTGGTGCAGCTGATCTGATAATAGAGGAAGTAGCCAGGTGAGGAGCCTCTCCCACTGGGTAGGGGGCACATCCCAAGAGCAGAACTCAGGGTCAGACCTTTGCACCCTGTGAGCACTTGAAAGCACTTCAAGGCATTTCTTGAAATTTTAGACCTTAAATGCAAATGGACCAAATGCCTTTGCCTAGCCTCTTTCTGTGGGATCCATCTTTCCCTCGTTGTCGGGATCCCTTGGTTCATAGAAACCATAGGGCAACCAGCAGATTTTCATGCCTATATCTGCCCATGGTACACATTGAAGGCTGATTTGCTTTTAAACAATACTCCATTCAACCAACGCTCGTGTGGCAGGGCATTCATGAGTGCAGGGAGAGTTCACACATGAGGATCTGGTAGGTGGGCAGTAGTGGATGAAGTCACAATATGGATGGAACTTGAACAGTATCCAATTTCATTCCTAAAGCAACCTTTTGAAATAGGTGCCTTCCTGGACCTGCCAAAAGGAGCCTATGGTATTTGTGTTAACATGTGCCCAGGAGACAAATCCTGTCCAGGGCAAAGAGATGCCAAAGCAATGGCTGTGGCCATGTGTGCACAGTTGTTCCTGAAACAAGTCAAAGCCAGCCCCTGAGATGCTCCCAGGGGAAAATGATGCTTTGGTCTTCCTTAGGATAACCACAGGGAAGCAGGAGTTGTTTTGACTATTCCAGGACTTCTGGCCACCTTCTCTGAGCTCTTCTGTTGTCCTGGCTTCCCTGAACCATGCTTAGAAGCACGCTAAGCAGTTAAGAAGAGATAGCTTGGTCCTGGACATAGCCCAGTTGTCAATACAGCTGTCCAACTTCCGTGGACTTTTGGGCTTATTTCAGCCTGACAACAAGGTGGGTGGTTGGGGAGGAGGAAAGAAAAGGGACCAGCGATCATGTGGCAGCTGCTGTGTTACGTGCCTAAATAACAAGAATAATATGAAAGGGTCACCATCCTCAAGTGCTTTCAGTCTAGTTAGGACTAGTTAGGGACTAGGCTCTATCGAGCCATAAAACAAATTAAAAAGCATGTAACAAGGGAACAGAGATCTGAGGAAGCAGTGCAGAGCCAGCAACTTTACCAGGAAGAGTCGTCAGAGAGGAAATAATAATCTGAGCTAGATCTTGACAAAGAGCAGGAGTTAACAGAGCGAAAAGGACAAACCAAGCAGAGGAAGCAGCAGTCACATCACCCTGGATGAGCCAAAGCCATAGAGATTTAGAGCAGGGGAGGATATGGCAAGAGACTCCCCATAGGGTAGTGGCAGGGAGAAATCTGCAAAGGAGGATCAAGACAGAGTCTAAAGCACCTTAAACACCCTACTTGGGTTCAAATGGGGCACCGTGGTAGGTGTTTAAGCAGGGAATGGCTCATGATAAATTCTGTATTTTATGTCAACAGCACTGATGACCGTGCAGGTGGAGGCACAGACCTTTATAAGAGCTGCCAGGTCACTTCTTCAGAAGATTCTTCACCCATCCCCAAGCCCTGGTTGTCCTTCATCCTCAGAACTACAAACCTGGAAGAAATAGCCTTATTTTAATTATTCAATTTCAGAAATGTCCACAGGAAAACTTTTATCCAGAAAATCTTGATCCTAAAAACTCTTATCCAGAATAAGCTGTTCTAGCATTGTCCAATATGAGTCTTTATACTGTGTAAGGTCTCTAAGGGGCCCTTTCTGGACTAGTGGCATTATAAATAGCATAAAAGTAGCATAAAAATAATAAGGCCCATGTATGTGGAGGCCCGAAAGCAATTCTGGGAATTCTAAGAACAGAGTCCCTCAAGTATCTTCCTACATCTTTAGTGGCATCTGGATATAACTGCTGTCTGTCTAAGGGTGAGTGGGGCTTACCCTCTGCTTAGCCTCCATGGGAGGAGGAAGATCATATTAGTTTGTTTTCATGCTGCTAATAAAGACATACCTGAGACTGGGTAAATTATTTTAAAAAGGATTAATGGACTCAGTTTCACATCCTGGGGAGGCCTCACAATTATGGTTTAAGGTGAAGGAGGAGCAAAGGCACATCTCACGTGGTGGGAGGCAAGAGAGAATGAGAACCAAGCAAAAGGGGTTTCCCCTTATAAACCCATCAGATCTCATGAGATGTATTCACTAACAGTATGGGAGAAACCCCCCACCATGACTCAATTATCTCCATCGGATCCCTCCTACAACACGTGGGAATTATGGAAACTATAATTCAAGATGAGATTTGGGAGGGGACACAGCTAAACCATATCAAAGATGTAGGGTAGAGTGAGGTAGATGTAGGTAAACTGAGAGAGCACCAAACGTGGGGATCAGAGCCGGGTCATAGGGAATGAATGAAGAAGTAGGCTGGGTGTGGTGGCTCACATCTGTAATCTCAGCACTTTGGGAACCTGGGGCAGGCAGATCACTTGAGGTCAGGAGTTCGAGACAAGCCTGGTCAACATGGCAAAACCCAGTCTCTACTAAAAACACAAAAATTAGCCAGGCATGATGGCGCATGCCTGTAGTTCCAGCCATTCAGCAGGAAGCTGAGGCAGGAGAATTGCTTGAACTCTGGGAAGTGTAGGTTGCAGCGAGCTGAGATCGTGCCACCGAACTTGAGCCTGGGTAACAGGCTGCCACCAGACCCAGCCTGAATACTGATTTTTATTAGTTTTCAGATAGTCGGGGAATCAGCAAACTACAGCCCACAGGCCAAATCCAGCCACCTCCTGGTTCTGCACATCCCATGAGCTAAACTGATCTTTGCATTTTAAAATGTTTAAAATACAAACAGACGTATAGACTAATAATATTTAGTGATATGTAAAACAATAATGGAATTCAAATTTTAGTGCTCATAAAGTTTCATTTGAACATAACTACACTCAGTAGTTTCCGTATCGTCCACGGCTGCTTTCTAGATATAATGTCAGAGTTAGGGAGTCACAACAACGACTGAATGGCCTGCAAAGCCTAAAGTGTCTACTCCTGCCCTTCACAGAAAAAGTTTACTGACCCCTAGTGTAGATCCAGAAAATGAAAAAAAGATATAATTTCAGAAAACTACAGTGTGTGATATCACACAAATGGATAAACAGATTTTCCATCTCCAGTAGCATTTTTAAATTTTCCCTTCCTCCCACAAAGAGATTTATAATTTAAAAATATAAAAAGTTACTCCAAAAACAAAACAAACAAAAAGTCAGCCAGAGATCAGAAAACAGCCCAAATATGTATCCTGACTTTTTTTTTTTTTTTTTTTTTTTTTAAGACAGAGTCTTGTTCTGTCACCATTCTGGAGTGCACTGGCATGATCTCAGCTCACTGCAACCTCCACTTCCCGGGTTCAAGTAATTCTCCTGCCTCAGCCTCCCAAGTAGCTGGGACTACAGGCATGCATCACCACACCCGGCTAATTTTTGTATTTTTAGTAGAGATGGGGTTTCACCATGTTGACCAGGATGGTCTTGATCTCCTGATCTCGTGATCCGCACGCCTCGGCCTTCCAAAGTGCTGGGATTACAGGCCCGGCCATATCATGACTTCAATTCAAATATGTATCATCCCAAATATACATTCCAAATGATCTTGACATTAACCCAAGCATTACATTGAAATATTATCAGAATATTCTCAGGACAAACACACATACAGAAAAATGTATATAACTATTGATCAGATGATAGAGAGAGAGAGAGAGAACTATAGTATCTCTAGAAGAGAACCCAAGAAATTATAATAGCAGTTCTTCCTGGAGAGATAATAGGGTGGGAGGTATTGGAAGTCAGAATCAGGAGGAAAATTTCTTTTCTTTTTCTTTTTTTTCTTTTTGAGACCAGGTGTCACTCTGGTTGCCCAGGCTGGAGTGCAGCGGCACAATCTCGGCTCACTGCTGCCTCCATCTCCCAAGCTCAGGTGATTCTCCCAGCTTAGTCTCCCGGGTAGCTAGGACAATAGGTGCATGCACACCCCCAAGGCCAGCTAATTTTTTGTATTTTTAGTAGAGATGGGGTTTCGCCATGTTGCCCAGGCTGGTCTTGAACTCCTGGACTCAAGCAATCTGCCCACCTTGGCCTCCCAAAGTGCTGGGATTACAGATGTGAGCCAATGCACCCAGCCAGAAAATTATTACTTTTCACTGTAAACTTTTATTTATGTTTAAATTCATATATTTTCATTTTTTAAAATCACAAATAGAATCTATAGAGGACCAAATCCACTTACATCAGGAAGGACATTATCAGACAGATTGTGCATGCTACTTTTAAACCAGAGAGAATCGTTGTTGTATTCGTAGTCCATGTTGTGCAAAGATATAAAATGGCATGTAAAAATCCATTAAATCACAGAGATAACAATGTGCAACAGCCGCTTCTATACTAAGGATCAAGAGAAGTCACAGGACCTTCAAAAATTAGACATCTCACAGAAATGGCCCCTTTGCTCTTGGAGTGGAAGGCATGAGGGGTGGAAAGCAAGAGGGTGGCCTGGAGGTGGAGAGATCACATTCGTTTTATAAAACCCACATGGCTGATGCAACAATGGCTAGGAGGTCACCCCACACCCAGCCTCCCATCTCCCAGCCGTGGCCAAGATTGAGGTGATACATTCCGCAAAGTCAGTCCGCAAGATATGAATGCTCCCATCAACAGTTGTGCAAAAGGAAACAAAAGCCCTTATGTAAGAGGTGGCTGAACAAGACTGTAAAGAACCAAAAGTAATTATGAAATATGAATTTTCAAGTTTGAAAATGTCCCTCCTATGAGTTAGTAACACAAATTGGGTGGGGAGAACCTTCCAGGAAGTCTGGGGTACTCATGTCAGAGACAGAGGCAGGAGAAATGGAGGAAGTGGCTTTCTACCTGTCTTCTCCAGCCAATATCTCACAGGCCTTCTGAGTCTTGTGAGGAGAGAAGCAGTCTCCCCATTGCTGTCCAGAACGTGATGTGAATGATGGAGTGAAGACTAATGTGAACACAGCACCATCCTGTCACTTAGACTCTCAGCTTTGGGGCCACCTGGAGAGACTCTCCTGCTGCACAGGGCAGCATTCCCATGAGGACACTGGCAAGAGTGAAGCGGGGGCAGTGATGGGTCTCCGAGCTCAAGTGGCTTTGCAGAGAGGCCATATGAGAAGGACTTGAGTGGGCTTGTTTGTGAGCACATAAATAAAACCTAAATAATGGAGATTTATACCACAATGACAGACAGAAACATTCAACAGTATTAAATATCATTTTCCCCAAATTAATCTATAGATTCAACTTATCTCTATCAAAATTATAGCAATCTTCTTTTAAAGACTGAGACTTATTCTAAAATGTATATGGAAATGAAAATGTTCTATACTAGCTAAAACAATCTTAAACAGGAAGAACAATGTTAGAGGATTCACATTATCTAATTTCAAAATCTACTGTAAAGCTACACTACTCAAGATACTGTGGTGTTTTCATAAAGAGTGTAATGTTACTTCCCTTGTCCAGTGCCAAGTCCAAGGATGGACCTCTAACATGCTGATAAGGCCAGGCTTTCCAGTCTTTCCTGCTGTTTTCTGCACCCTGGAACTACAACACTAGAATAAAAAGATCCACAACGGGTCTAGGTTACAGTTTGATTTCTGAAGATTTCAAGGGGAATGCTAGAGTGGCTGATTTCTAGAATACTTTTCCTGAATGAACTCTTGATGTATCTTTACACAGTCTGGGTCCTTCTTACTATTAAACGTGTGAGCTGCAATTCTTAAACATCAGCATCCTCCCAACCAGCACCCACTCATTGACAATACAGACACCACAGACACCTGGCTCTGGACTAGTGCAGGTGCTGTAGAGGGAAAACAATATACCAGGAAACCACACCTTAAAGATGGAAATCTGGGAGAGGTTGTCTCTGCTGGTTGTGTTTAAAGGCAGTAATGGCCACATTGCCAGCGGAAAGTAGGATCCCGGGAGTCCAGGGCACAGATTGGCAAATAGATACTGAAATTATCACCTATAGCTGCTTTGGATGAAATGCCTTTTAAAAAGAAGTCTTGACCGGGCACGGTGGCTCAAGCCTGTAATCCCAGCACTTTGGGAGGCCGAGACGGGGGGATCACGAGGTCCGGAGATCGAGACAAGCCTGGCTAACACGGTGAAACCCCGTCTCTACTAAAAAATACAAAAAAAAAAAAAAAAAAAAACAAACTAGCCAGGCACGGTGGCGGGCGCCTGTAGTTCCAGCTACTCGGGAGGCTGAGGCAGGAGAATGGCGTGAACCCGGGAGGCGGAGCTTGCAGTGAGCTGAGATCCGGCCACTGCACTCCAGCCTGGGCGACAGAGCCAGACTCCGTCTCAAAAAAAAAAAAAAAGTCTTTAGGAACCCAAGGAGCTCTTAAAATAGAACATTATGGTGGTTATATGGAGTGGGATGGTGCCTTCTAACTGCACTGGAGAGTCTACAGAAAACAAACAAGCTCAGGGCTTTCAATTCTCATTTGAAGACAAGGTCAGAGAAAAAGCTGACATCTTCTGCCCTAAGGAAATCTGTTTCCATTATATTTCAGATCAGAACCAAATTTGACAGGGTGACTATGAATTACAAAGCAAGTTGAATCTCAGCTTTGCCAGGTCTGTCATATTTAAACTAAGACAGGAAGAGGGGAAAGTAAGGCCTTATAGACTGCAATGATTCTGACAAATATGAGCGCCTTGACTTCCCAGAGCTCTACTGACTCTCCCTACCAGCAGTCACAGCCCCAGCCCCCCTGAGGAAGTTGCCACCCCCTTGCCTGAAGTTTCTATAATAACTTCTACTGAATGTCTTGGAGAGCTACAGTCCATTGCCTCTCATTGCCTCCAGAATACTGGGAGTACAAGAGTCATACCCCAGCTGCATTCCAAAGGTCAAGTTCAAAATCTGACCTGGGAGGAGATAGAACACATGTGAAAATACTGAAATATTTTTGCCAATTTATATCAGCACTAATCTAGGGAATATGTGTATGTTTTTGGCAATGGCTAACTAGGCATGGTGTTCTTAGGATGGAAGATATGGGCAACCTACTGAAGCCTTTGTGGATGTATATGAGAGAAGGAAATACTGAGAGGAAGAAGGAGATGAGGAGGAGGAGGGAGGGGCGACAGAGAAAGAGAGAGAGAAAGTGAGAGAGCAAGAGAGTGCACACAACTTCTTGGTCTAGGGAACAGATACATGTTATGAACCACCATACTGGAAAGTAATGACTTCTCATCCCAAAACCAAAACTAACCAGTTTACAGACCTGAACCCCTTGAGTTAGGAGGAAGTCAGCTCCCACTAAGAGAGGGCCATGGGACACTGCCACAAGTGAGTGCTGTAAAGTTTCTTTTATAAAGGCCCTAATCCTGTTCATGAGGTCTCTGCCCCTAATTCCTAATCACCTCCCAAAGGGCCCAGCTCCCAACACCACTATCCTGGGGGTTAGGATTTCATCTTATGGATTTGGGAAGGACACAAACATTCAGCTCATAGTAACTTCAATCTTGGGAAATCACTGAGATTTCTGTTACCATCAAGTTCTTGCTTGCATCTGATTAGCTGTGCAGAAAAGATAACATAGCTGGCCTGAGATTGCAGTCCTTAGAAAGGCCTGCTTGCAAAGTTGGTCCTTGGCTGACATCTGGGAACCGGAATGTTACACAGTTCCCTACACTGATACAGAATTTTCCCTAATTGACAAGAGTGCCTCACTGTGCCTAAACTTTCTGTGCAAACAGTATGCTTTGTGCTGAATACATGTTTTGTTTCTGGAAGTCTGGAATTTTGGCACATGCTAGGTAGAAGGAGTGCCTATATGACAGGCCTCCAGTAAAAATCTTCAACTCCTAGGCTCAGGCAAACTTTCCTGGTGAACAACGTTTCACATGGGGTGTCACAACTGGATACTGAAGGAATTAAGTTATTCCTGTGTGACTGTACTGGGAGAGGACTTTTACCTAGTTTCCTCCAGATTTTGCCCATACACCTTTCCCCTTTGTTGATTTTGTTTTGTATCCTTTCACTGTAACAAATCAGAACCATGAGGATGACTCTATGCTGAGTCCTGTGAGTCCTCCTAGCAAAACTTTGAGCCTAAAAATGTCTTGGGAACCTATAGCACAGTAGGTATTTCATCCTGCTGCCTGTCTGCAGATATTTGAGAGCAACAGTTTTCTAATGATTTTGCCTTAGTCCTTTGTAGTCTGAGTGGTAGTGCTCTTAACAATACAATTATTTTTAAAACCTCAAAGGTTTCCTATGAAACTGGTTCAGATCTCAATGACCCAAAAGTCTACTATGATTCTTTTGTGAACAGGTCTCTCTCTTCTTTGAGAGTTGCAAGCATCTGTTGGACAAGAACCCTAAAATTTTTAGAAGCTATTTTGTCTAGCTCAAAGTATCTACTAAGCACCACCTTAAATCTTACAGAGCTCTCAATAGAGTGTCCCACAGCCATACCTTTTATTAAACCTACACTGCTGATGTTATATACTACTTTGAGTTTCCTTTAATGGCTTGAGGGACTGCAGGTGAGAAATAATTTTGTTTTCCCACTTAGAAATCCCTAGCTTTTCTATAATCTATTTTCTGCTTGAAAATGGAGCCATCTTTCTCCAACTCATCTCTTTCTGTCTTAGTTCATTCTGGCTTTTATAACAAAATACCATAGCTTATAAATAACATGAATTTATTTTTCACTATTCTGGAGACTGGAAAGTCCAAAATCAGGGTGTCAGCGTGGCCAGGTTCTGGTGAGGGTCCTCCTCTGGGTTGCAGAATGCCGACTTGTTGCTGTGTCCTCACATGGTGGAATGAGTGAACTAGCTCCCTTGGGCCTATTTTATAAGGACACTAATTCCAATAGGGCTGCACTATTGTGATCTATTCACCTCCACGACCCCTCCATCATCTCCCAATACAATCATGTTGATGATTTGGTTTCAACATATGAATTTGGGGGGACACAAACATTCAATGGACATAGCATGTGGAATGACAGACAGTAGAGGCTTGGAACAGTGGTGGAGGGTAGGAGAGGGTAGATGATGAGAAATTACTTAATGGGTACAATGTACGTTATTCAGGTACCCTAACTTCACCACTACACGACCTATGCATGTAACTAAATTCCACTTGTACCCCATACGTTCACACGAAAAAAGAATAAGGCCAACCCATGTCCTTCCATAGACTTCCTGGTGTTGTCTGCTCACTGCCAAGCCATCTGTGGCTGGAGTCCAGTGTATTTTCTCCAGATGCTCTCAAATATACAAGACCCTCCAAGGGTGACAATGGCATTGATTCTCATTCCTTCTCAGTCTACTTGTCACACTGTGTTCTGGGAAGAAATGGTGTGAGAGAAAATGACTACTGCTCTCTAATGGGGTTCAAAAGTACCGTGAGTCATTGCGCTAGAGAACACAGGCAGGTAACCATCAATTTGATCTCCCTTCTCTCTGTCTCTAGCTTGGACACTCCATGGCAGACATTAGCTTTACTCAATTTATGCAAATAACCGGGGGCTATCACAGCAGTCCATCAGGTGGCTCTGCCAGGTACCTGTTCAGACCTGCGGAACTCAGAAGCAATTGGGAACAGACTCACCTTGAAGGAAAGAAGAAAGTCTAAGCCCAATAATGAGGCCTTGTTTGCTGGAGCAAAGGGACGGATCAGGCTTGGAAACTGTGGCCTGGATTCGTCCCCAGCTTCTTGGATTATGCTGGAGTCCCTGGGGCCAAGAGAAAAAGGGAGAAGCAAGCCAAAAATAAGTTTTCCCTAAAAATTGTGAGAATACGGAAGGCTCTGGAACTGAAACCACAATCTCAAGCTAAATCTCAGTCCAGAACCCAACAAGTTCCTGGCCACTGCTGCTTTCTGGCATGTGTTCCAAGATACACAATTTGGGACCAGTGGTTGCCTATGTGAGACTCTGATTTATTCTAAATCAAGTTTATATCTGTATACATACATACAAATTTACCCGAGTTGCCCTGTAGACTTTGTCAAAAATACGTGTGCAAGATGTGGGGTATATGAGAACTCTCTGTACTATCTTTGTAACTTTTTGTAAATCTAAAACTATTCTGAATCAAACATTCATCAAATATGTGAGGGAGCAGGTATTTCCCACGGCCCCTCCTCAACTGTAATAACAAAGCCGTGCCATGTGGGCCATAAGCATGGACTTTGAAGTCACACAGGTGAGTTCAAATCTTGGCTCTGACATTTTTTATCTTGGGTAGCATGGTCAAATTGAATATACATCCTAAGTTCAAATGTCTCACTTAGCAAATGGAAATAATAGTTTCTGCCTCTGGGGTTGTCTGTTACATGGAGAAATACAAAGAAAGTTAAAGCTTATTAAGAGCCTATCAAGGCCGGGCATGGTGGCTCACGCCTGTAATCCCAGCACTTTGGGAGACTGAGGCAGGTGGGTTACCTGAGGTCAGGTGTTCAGGACCAACCTGGCCAACCTGGTGAAACCCCGTCTCTACTAAAAATACAAAAAATTAGCCAGGTGTGGTGGCAGGTGCCTGTAATCCCAGCAACTCAGAAGGCTAAGGCAGGAGAATCATTTGAATGCAGGAGGTGGAAGTTGCAGTGAGCTGAGATTGCGCCATCACACTCCAGCCTAGGCAACAAGAGCGAAACTCCATAACAAGAAAGAAAGAAAGAGAGAGAGAGAGAGAGAGAGGGAGGGAGGGAGGGAGGAAGGAAGGAAAAGAAAAAAAAAGAGTCTGACCAGCCTGTCAAAAGGTTAGTGCTCAAAAATTGGCATTAATAGTATCTGCACGCTACCTAGTCCATGAGCCTTTGTCCCCTCTAGCAGGAGGGCATGCCTCCTCTCATCCAAACGTGGCAAAGGAAGATGTGCAAAAGAACGCTCAGAACCAGAGACAAAATGGAGTTAATGATTGTCCTTATTACATATGTGGTCTTTCACTGAGTAATCTATTTTATTTGTGTAATCTCTCGCTCTCTTTCTCTCTTCCTACTCACTGTGTATTTTAAAAGGGTTTTAGGCCGGGTGCAGTGGCTCATTCCTGTAATCCCGGCACTTTGGGAAGCCCAGGTCAGGAGTTGGAGACCAGCCTAGCCAACATGGTGAAACTCTGTCTCTACTAAACTTACAAAAAATTAGCTGGGAATGGTGGCCGGCACCTGTAATCCCAGCTACTAGGGAGGCTGAGGCAGGAGAATCACTTGAACCCGGGAAGTGGAGGTTGCAGTGAGCCAAGATCAAGCCGCTGAACTCCGGCTCGGGCGACAGTACAAGACTCTGTCTCACAGGAAAAAAAAAAAATGTTTTAGTTTTGTTCTAATAGTTACCTAACACTAAGACTTTTAAGTACGATCCTTGCTCTCTCTTTTTTTGAATTATCATCTATAGGTGTCCTGATATGAGTAATATTAATAACAAAACTAGCTAAAGCTAATTCTTTTCCTTCCACCATTCCCTGTCCCCTCCCAAGGCAGCTGATCTGAAGTAATATCCTTTCTTCCCCTTCTAATCATTCCAAGGTACTCATCAGCCTTGCTCTGCTTTTCATATACTCTTTCCAGACCACCCCCCACTTCTGCTTATTTTATTTTTAGAATGTAATGTTCTTTTTTAGGTTCCTTACAATTCATTTCCTACATTATCCATTTTATAAATCTAAAGATCTAGATTTTTTTTTTTTTTTTTTTGAGACGGAGTCTCGCTCTGTCGCCCAGGCTGGAGTGCAGTGGCCGGATCTCAGCTCACTGCAAGCTCCGCCTCCCGGGTTTATGCCATTCTCCTGCCTCAGCCTCCCGAGTAGCTGGGACTACAGGCGCCCACCACCTCGCCCGGCAAGTTTTTTGTATTTTTTAGTAGAGACGGGGTTTCACCGTGTTAGCCAGGATGGTCTCGATCTCCTGACCTCGTGATCCCCCCGTCTCGGCCTCCCAAAGTGCTGGGATTACAGGCTTGAGCCACCGCGCGCGGCCTAGATTTTATATTTCATTAGTATGAGGGTAATTTTATATGAAACCTGTTATGGAAAGCCCCCCCTAGGCCCAAGATCATCTAGAAAATATCCATATTTAAAAAGATCTCAACTCTGACGTGGAGCCATATTTGGAACATGGCCTTTTTATGCTTCGCATGATTCTGTTGAGTTTTAGTAGAATGTTCCAAGGTTTTTGAAATTCTAGTAATTCTTCTGTTGTTGCAATTTCCAATATTCTGAATCAGTTTAGTGAAATAACTTTAAAAGGCAAGATAATTATTGAAAAAAATCCTATAGTATGTGCAATTGCTTATTTACATTAACCTGTGCTATGAAAATTGTTCACGTCTTATTTTTTTTACATTTACATCCCTAAATAATTTGTCAATAAAAAATTAGGTTTCCCTGCCTCAACTTTCAATATATTATGTTTACATTTGTCAGAGGACTTTTATGATCAGATTGTCAAAGCATAGAGCTGTTGCATACACTCTCTTCTTAAACTATTATTTGGTCTTACTTCTACAGTAAATATATATTTAATGACCTACCTGGTCCCCATTTTGATGTCTCGCCAGTTGCTTGGCTGGCTGAAGCTCCATCTCTAGTGGATTCCTCAGGGAGTTCTCATGGGAACACTATTCCCCGTCATCTCCATCATACCTCATCACCTTCCTCAGATTTCCCCAGCACAGATGCAGAGACTTCGTGGGTCTGGTGGGTGATGATGATGGGCTTTCTCCCAGCCCATCCACTTCTATTTTGGAGTTTGAGGGGTATCTTCCTTCTAGTCTTACTGTCTTTGTGCTTTGTTTGACTTTTGCTAGTTTAATTGTTCTGTGTGTTTTGAATGGGGAGGTTTGGAAGATTCAAAAACTATGTCAACACTACATAATTAAAAACACCTTCCCAGAATTTGACTTTTTTTTTTTTCTTTTTCTTTTTCATTTTCTTTTTTTTTTTTTTTTTGAGATGGAGTCTTGCTCTGTCACCCAGGCTGGAGTGCAATGGCGTGATCTCAGCTCACTGCAACCTCCACCTCCCGGGTTCAAACGATTATCCTGCCTCAGCTTCCCGAGTAGCTGGCACTACAGGCACCTGTCACCACACCCTGCTAATTTTTTGTATTTTTGGTAGAAACGGGGTTTCACTGTGGTAGCCTGGATGGTCTCAATCTCCTGACCTCATGATCTGCCCGCCTTGGCCTCTCAAAGTGCTGGGATTACAGGCGTGATCCACTGCGCCTGGCCTATTTTTAACAACTTCTAACTCCCACCTTTGTGAATTGTCAATTCAATCCTTTTGCCCATTTTTCCATTGGGTTGTCTCTGTTGTCTTTATGGACTTGTCACAGATTCTGGATACAAGCAGTTTGTTGTGCGTATGTGCTATAAACATTTTCATCCAACGGGGCTTCTCTTTTCACTCTCCTAATCTTGTCATTCAATGAAGAAAACTCCCCATTTGTAATGAGATCCAATTTATCTACCTATCTTTATAATCAATGATGTTTCTGTAACATTTAAGAAATCAGACAGGCACAGTGGCTCATATCTGTAATCCCAGCACTTTGGGAGGCCGAGGTAGGTGGATCACCTGAGGTCAGGAGTTTGAGACCAGCTTGGCCAACATGATGAAACCCCATCTCTACTAAAACTACAAACATTAGCTGGCATGGTGGTGGGCGCCTGTAATCCCAGCTACTTGGGAGGCTGAGGCAGGAGAATCACTTGAACCCAGCAGGCGGAGGTTGCAGGGAGCCGAGATCGTGCCATTGCACTCCAGCCTAGGTGTCGAGAGTGAAACTCTATCTCAAAAGAAAAAAAAAAAAAGAAGAAAAGAAATCTTTGCCTATCCTGAGATCATGAAACTATTTCTACACTATCTTCTAGAGTCTTTATTGTTTCTTCTTTCACATTTAGGTCCATGATCCATTTGGAAGAGATTTCTGTGTGTGGTATCAGGTAGGAGTCAAGGTCCCTTTTTGTTTATATGAATAAGCCAATTAAGCCAGCTACCTTTACTGAAAAAGCATTCTTTCCCTCTTTGAACTACAGTGGCTCCTTTGTCATAAATTGTGAGATGGTGTGTTTTTGTTACATTGGTCTATTTGGTGTCTTGCACTGCTTTTCCATGTACTGCCACATTATAATAAATCCTAATAAGTGGTCGCTTAAGTCCATCAACTTTATTTAAGACTGTCTTGATTTTTCTTGCCTTTTGGAATTTTCATATAAGTTTTAGAATCAGTTTATCAATTTTCATGAAAAATCCTTCTAAGATTTTGACTGAGATTGTATTAAATTTATTGTTGAATTTGGGGAAAACTGACAGCTTTATAATAATGAATCTTCTAATCCACAAACATGGTACATGTCTCCATTTATTAAGGCACCTACAAAATTTTCTTAGTAATATCAGTTTTCTGCACAAGATTTGTTAGAGTTATCTCTAGGTAATTGATGGTTTTGACGATATCTTAAAAGGCATTTGAGGCCGGGCGCGGTGGCTCACGCCTGTAATCCCAGCACTTTGAGAGGCCGAGGCGGGCGCATCACAAGGTCAGGAGACCGAGACCACGGTGAAACCCCGTCCCTACTCAAAATACAAAAAATTTGATGGGCGCAGTTGCTGGTGCCTGTAGTCCCAGCTACTTGGGAGGCTGAGGCAGGAGAATGGCGTGAACCCGAGAGGCAGAGCTTGCAGTGAGTGGAGATTGCTGCGCCACTGCACTCCAGCCTGGGCGATAGAGCGAGACTCCGTCTCAAAAAAAAAAAAAAAAAAAAAAAAAAAGCATTTGAAAATATTATTTTGATTTTGAATATGTAAGACTTAAAAGCTTTTAATTGAGTCTGTCCTCTGGTCAGGTATCTGTGTGCACCAATGCAGAAAAGACGGGGACTATGAGGAAGGAAAATGTTGCATCAGAAAGGGCTGCAGCCACATCTGTGTCCCTCCGCCCCCTTCGTCCCCAAGCAGGTAAGTCCTGACTTTCCCCACCTAGGGATTAAGGATGTGGTGCTATCTGGATTTTCACAGTAGTGTGGTCACCCAGAAATGCCCCCAACGGCCTGAGGGCTCCTTCTGCCCTCACCCTTCCTGAGGGAAGGGCTGATCCTAAAACCTGTTACCCCCACATTTTCAAGTATGACAATCCTGAAAAGAAAAATCATTTCATATTTCCCAAGGAATAGATACTTATTGTAGCGAAGTCTGATGTATAGAACAAAGAGATGGTAAAACTTGCTCATAATCTCATTACCAGCAGATAAACATACTTACATGTTTTGTCATGTCCTTTCCTACTTTGATCCAAGGGGTGTGTGTGCAAAATAATCGAGGCATCACACTCTACATAATTTTGAACCTCTTCTTTTTTTTCCATTCAACAATATGCAGTAAACAGCTTTCCCTGTCAGTGGATGTATTTCTACAATTTCATTTCCCCTCCAAGGCTTCACATCATTCTCACCATGTGCATATACCACATTTTGTTTACTAATTCTTGACCAATGGATATTTAGGCTTCAAAAGATTCCCTTAGAATGAAATCTTTCCATTCAGTTGATTATTTCCTCAGGAAATATTCTTTGAAGTGTTTCTGGTTGAAAAATCAAGCATTTCTTTACATTTTAATTTTATTTAATTTTTAGGGGTCCCCAAAAAATTAGGCATCCCTGTTGCCTAGGCTGGTCTCAAACTCCTGGGCTCAAGCTATCCTCCCACCTCAGCCTCCTAAGTAGCTGGGATTGCAGACACGTGCCACTGTGCCTGGCCAGCATGCATGCTTTTGAAACTCCAAAAATACATTGCCAAATTGCTGTTATGAGGTTACATTTTTGTATGCCAAAGAGTTTTGATCAACCTCCAAATACTGGATATGGCTTAATTTTTCACTATTTGACGGTAGGTATAATTTCATATGAGTTTCACTCGTGTCACTCATGTCCATGTGAAGAGACCGCCAAACAGGCTTTGTGTGAACAACAAGGCTGTTTATTTCACCTGGGTGCAGGCGGGCTGCGTCCGAAAAGAGAGTCAGCGAAGGGCAATAAGGGTGGGGCTGTTTTATAGGATTTGGGTAGGTAAAGGAAAATTACAGTCAAAGGGTGCTGTTCTCTGGAGGGCAGGGGTGGGGTCACAAGATGCTCAGTAGGGGAACTTTTGAGCCAGGATGAGCCAGGAAAAGGAATTTCACAAAGTAATGTCATTAGTTAAGGCAAGAACAGGCCATTTTCACTTCTTTTGTCATTCTTCAGTTACTTCAGGCCATCTGGATGTATATGTGCAGGTCACAGGGATATGATGGCTTAGCTTGGGCTCAGAGGCCTAACAATGAGTTTACAATTTTAAGTCACATACATTTAAAAAAAAAAAAAAACAACCCTCAGTTATGTTTGTGAAATATTTGCTTGTTTGGAGGAATGTTTCAACAGTCTTTTGTAATAAGTTGGAATCCCCCAGAATAAGAAAAGGATGAATGAAACACGTAGTTGGCACCCTTTTTGTGTCAGATCTTTTCAAGTACATTATTTTTTTAATCTTGAGAGCTTTTTATGATGTGTGGATTTATAGCACCCACATTTTACAGAAGAGGAAACTGAGGAATCAACAAAATGTTTTTTTCTTTTGCTCACCTTACCATGATTCCTCTCTACTCTCTCCTTTAAGTCACTGGGATTATATCCCAATGGTGACCCCAGGAGGTCACTGTAGCTAAAGGTGTCACCTCTCCTGCTGGGTTCAGAAACAAAGCCTGGGATGGCGGCAGGTCCCTTGCGCCATCTACTGGCAATCACTGTGCAGTGCATGACCTTCCCACCACTCTGCAGTACTGGCTAGAGCAGATGAGGTGGAAATACCTGTAAATTTCACATCTGCGTTTGCTCTTCTTAACACCTTTCTGAAGTAAATATTATTATCCTTATTTCAAATGCATGGAAACTGGGTCTCTGAGAGATGAAATGTGTCCCACATCAAGCAGTTGGTAAATGGCAAAGCTGATCTTTGCCGCCAAAGCCAGAACACTTCAGCACAGCGTGCTGCCTCCCCGAATGAAGTCATCATGAGGAGCTGCTGTCCACATGGTTCTGCACTTTCCTCCAAACCACGCAAACTATAACAGCAAAAGAAACACCCAACTACAAGACAGCAGCAAAAGAAACACCCAGCACCTTTGCACAGAGTGGCCACAAATGCTTTCTGCTGTGGCAGCTGCTGACTCATGCACAGGACCCTTTTTTCCAGCTCAGACCCATGCGTTCCTGCTCTCTGCCAAGTCCAAACTGGAGCAAACAAATTCTGTCCCAATGGGGTTTTCCCATCTCTGGCTGACGGGCTGGAATCCTCCACAACCACTCTCTCGCCTTCGAAGCAGGAGCTGGGTGAGACATGAGATCATGGGGCCTTCCGACTGGGCCAGCCATTCCTGGGGCTGCCATCACGGTCCCAGCCCCACCGAGATGGGCAGCAGCATAGCATTGTGAGGGGAGCTGAAGTCACATAGACTCGATTCAAACCCTGCACCCTCCTTTTCCTAGTTCTGTGGCTTTGTGCAAGTGAATCAAACTCCCAGAGCCTCTTTCATCCTAAAATGGAGACAATAGTTTCTACTTGTAGGTTTGTTCTGAGATTTGAATGAGATTGTGTGATCACCCAGCTCTTAGTGCTTATTTAGTGAGTACACAGCAAGTGCTCAATAAGTGGTCGTGTGAAGCTGGCACTAGGTATGGACCTTCTCCGAACCTCCCTCAGTCAGTAAGGAACATGAGCATTGTGTGGGGTTAAGATCCTGAGGTCTGGAGTCAGACAGACATCCTTTGGATCTGGACTCTGCCACTTACTAGCCATGGGACCATCTTGTGACCTTGTGTCTCCTCTCTGTGGACCTCAAAACAAGTCTCTATTCAAAGCCCAGGGCCCTGCCTAATATTAAGGCTTTAGATACATACTTTCAAATTGCCTCATAACGGCCCTTTTAAAACATCAGAAACATTAAATTACTCATAGGATAGCTAAATTTATAGTATGTATACCTGCCTCATGGATTCAGTAATGCCACTAAATAGGAGTTTGTGTCATTTACAGCAGTCTCTACTTATATTTGAAAAGAGTAACACATCACTTATTAATTTTACAGACAATGTGTGGGTTACACATGGACTTGTGAATCTCATGCATTACCCCTGTTGTCCCCCAAATACACATAGTCACTGTGGGAACAAACACCACCCTGAGTACCTGCTGCTTGCTAGGGATTTTCATGGAGATGATGGCATTTAAACCTACTACAGGGCCAGGCACGGTGGCTCATGCCTGTAACCCCAGCATTTTGGGAGGCTAAGGTGAGCAAACCACTTGAGGCCAGGAGTTCGAGACCAGCCTGGCCAACACGATGTAACTCCATCTCTACCAAAAATACAAAAATTACCTGGGTGTGGTGGCATATGCCTGTAATCCCAGCTACCTGGGAGGCTGAGGAATGATAATCGCTTCAACTCAGGAGGCAGAGGTTGCAGTGAGCTGAGATCGCACCACTGCACTCCAGCCTGGGCAAAAGAGTGAGACTCCATCTCAAAAAAAAAAAAAAAAAGAAAGAAAAAGAAAGAAAGAAAAAAAGGAGAAGAAAAGAAAACCTAAAACAACTCTGCAGAATAATTGATGTTGTCACCACTTTATACACATGGAAACAGGCTCCGAGAGGCTCACTGATTTTCCCAGAGTTCTACAGATAATAAGGGGCAGAGCCAAGATCATGAAGCTGATCTGTCTGTGTAGCATGAGAGAAATATCCACTGTGGACTGTATTTGAAAATATTCACAGATACTATGTTAATGCTATATAAAGTGTATTATACCTAACCTTTTATAACATATTTTTTCATTTTAACAATAATTGTGAATAGATACTTCTATCAACCTATAAATCTACCTACTTTATCCTTATAAAGGACTATGTCATACTCCATTTAATGAATTTACTATAATCCATTTAATCAACATTCCTTTAGTGAACATTTTAATTGTTTGCAATTTTTTGCTCTTGCATATAATGCTGAAATGAACAGGATCATATGCAAGTGTTTTTGTACACTTCTAGAGGTGATTTGTTTACATTCCTAAGAGTGAGATGATAAAATTAATCATAAACATTTACTAACTGTTGCGGAAAGTCAGGGACCCCAGACGGAGGGACCGGCTGAAGCTACGGCAGAAGAACATAAATTGTGACGATTTCATGGACATTTGCTAGTTCCCCAAATTAATACTTTTATAATTTTTTTTTTTTTTTTTTTTTGAGATGGAGTCTCGCTCTGTTGCTCAGGCTGGAGTGCAGTGGCCGGATCTCACCTCCCTGCAAGCTCTGCCTCCCAGGTTTACGCCATTCTCCTGCCTCAGCCTCCCGAGTAGCTGGGAGTACAGACGTCCACCACCTCGCCCGGTTAGTTTTTTGTATTTTTTAGTAGAGACGGGGTTTCACCGTGTTAGCCAGGATGGTCTCGATCTCCTGACCTCGTGATCCACCCGTCTCGGCCTCCCAAAGTGCTGGGATTACAGGCTTGAGCCACCGAGCCCAGCCACTTTTATAATTTCTTACACCTGTCTTTACTCTGAACATAAATTGTGAAGATTTCATGGACATTTACCACTTCCCCAATCAATACTCATATAATTTCCTATGCCAGTCTTTAATCTCTTAATCCCATCATCTTCGTAAGCTCAGGATGTATGTTGCCTCAGGATCATGTGATGATTGCATTATCTGTACAAATTGTTTGTTTAAAACATGTCTGTTTGAACAATATGAAATCTGGGCATCCCAAAAAAACAGTGATTTTCAGGGAACAAGGGAGATAATCATAAGGCCTGACTGCCTACGGGGCTGGGCAGAACAGAGTCATATTTCTCTTCTTGCAAAAGCAAGTAGGAGAAATATCACTGAATTATTTTTCTCAGCAAGGAACAGCCCTGGGAAAAGAATGCATTCCCAGGGGGAGGGTCTAAAATAGCCGCTCTGAGAGTATCTGTCTTACACAGTTGTAGATAAGGGATGAAATACGCCCTGGTCTCCTGCAGTGCCCCCAGGCTTGCTAGGATTAGGAAATTCCAGCCTGGCAAATTCTAGTCAGACCAGTTGTCTGCTCTTGAACCCTGTTTCCTGTTAAAGATGTTCATCAATGACAATGCATGCACAGTGGGACATGAAACCTCATCAGCAATTCTAATTTTGCCCTGGCCTTGTGATCTTGCTCTGCCCCCATTTGCCTTGTGATATTTTATTGCCTTTGAAGCATGTGATCTCTGTGACCCACACCCTATTCGTACACTCCCTCCCCTTTGAAAATCGCTAATAAAATTTGCTGATTTTGTGACTCGTGGGCATGATGGAACCTGCCGACATGTGATGTCACCCCCGGAGACCCAGCTGTAAAATGTCTTTCTTTTGTACTCTTTCTCTTTATTTCTCAGACTGGCCTACACTTAGGGAAAATAGAAAAGAACCTACGTTGAAATATTGGGGGCTGGTTCCCCTGATATTAACATATACTACCAAATCAGGCAGCATAATAAAAGATCATCAAATTTTTATTCATTCACTTAGCAAATACTTACATCATGCTTCTGCTGTGCTAGGTACTGTTCCTGGACCTTGAATCTTCATGACATCCTGAGGTGAGAACTTTAATGACTCTGTTTTATACATGAGAAGACTGTGGCTCAGAGAGGCAAAGTAACTTGGCAGAAGTTAGACAGTAAGGAGCTGGTTTGGAAACCAGCATCTGCAGCACCCAGCCACTTGAGGACTACATTGTCCTTCCTGATTTATTAAGGCTTTATTCCCAGAATTACTCAAATCCTAAAAAATAAATCTTATTTGATGGGAGTATCAGATGAGATTTTAAGGGAGAAAATATCTCATTAATATTAACATTCTCCATTTTTAAACAAGGTTTTATTATTTTTCCAGCAAAAAGTTTATAATAATTTGTTTTATTTTTTTTTAAAAAAAGAAACAATAAGCCCAATATTTTAAGAAATGATTTCATTCACTTAACACTTTTGAGCTGAGTCTCTCCTCTTATCAGTTCTCTGTGAGCAGAAAAGAGGGAGGTTTAGAGGCTTAGGGGATTGGGAGTCATGTCGCTGGGAAGTGCAACAGAAATCTGTCAGGGTTCCTAGAACCTAGAAGAATTAGCCATAGTAAATCAGTCGGTGCATATCCTTACAGAACTTTTATTTGAGTGTATGCAAACTAGTTACTACCTTACATTTTACATACATTTATAATCTCCCTTTTTTTACCTAATGTATATTTTTTCCATGACCATGAATGTATTTTTATCACTTTTTTTTTAGGTTTTAAGGCATTTCATTGCTAAGTTGCATCTCCTAGATTTGGGAAAGGGTCTAAAAAACACATATGTGGTGCCTTCTGTGTGCTCTGCCCAGTCACACATGTTATTCTATTTAACCTTCTGTTGAAGTAGGTATCTTCACCACTCTCTTTTGGAGAGTTGCTCCCAGCAGTCATGTGACTTGTCTAAGGCCATGTTGCTACAGGTGGCTTGCAATCCAGGTTGGCTGAACTACATTTTGCTGTGCACTGTCCAAAAATAGGTTGAGTTTCCTGCCTCTGGAATTCTCTACGTACAAGTGCCACCAGTTGTTTTCTTTGTGCACAGAAGAAAATAAAACCCAGGAGCCACCATTAGTGATGGAAATGCATTGTCAGGAGAGGACAGAAGATGGGTAGAAGTTGACAGAGCTCTCATTTCTCCCACATGGGCTTGTACCATATGCAAATGGTTTGATAAGTATCTGGTAACAGTGTGTTCAGCCACAAGAGGGAGAACAAATTGGAGCTGGAGATCCTTCTTCTCATGCCTCACTGTACTTTTGACTTCCCGAAAGAGGATTCAAGTGGCTTCTTTTGGCATCTTGCAGTACAGTGTATTTCCACTGGGCAGGGAGTCTCAGTCTCTCTCATGCCCAGGCTGGCCACAGCGGCTTTCCTGGATACAGCTTGGTCCTGGTTCAATCCTGGGGCGGGGGAGTACGGTTGCCCACATCTTCCTAACAGAGCCAGCCTCCCAAGTAGTGCAGCTGAAGAGGGAAAATAGTCACTGGGGGCTGCAAGACTCATTGTCTGGAGCAATATCTGGGGGCTGGGGCACGTCTTTGGCCCACCGTGGTGATGAAAAGCGCTCAAATCATCAACGAGTACAAATTCTACACCAAAACCCACACTTTCCACAATAGTCATGTGGGCTTCTCCTCCTAGCCTGGGGGCATTTCTCAGGGTGCTCCTTTCTGTATATGATTCTTTGCCTCCAGGCAGCCCAGCTCCAGCACACTCAGGACAGGCATTGTCTGATTCTGCCTGATATGCACCAGGCTTAGGAAACTGGCTCCTGTCAGCCTGGGCTGCCACCCCTCCCTCTGGCTCTGGGTTCCAACCCTGGCTTCCTGAGGTGCTTGTGGCACGGGCTGGAGTTAATGGTCAGCCTGGGAGTTGGACCTTCCAAACTGTGTTAACCTTTAAAACATCAGTGTCAGTCAGGAACTCAGAAAAGATAAAGACCCCAGATTGCCAAAAGCCCCTTCTCTTAAAGGGATGGGTCAAAGGCTTTCTTCCTTTCCCACATCCCAGGCAGGATTCATCTCTGCCCTATTCCCAGAATAAACAGAGTCCCATTAGGTTCTCACGCCTACAATTGTCCCCAGTTTGTACTAAAGACTAGTTGGTTCCAGACAGGAAAACCATAGCCTCAGCTCTAGAGAGGGTGAGAAATGTGTGTATAAACAGTCTGCATTCGAATGCAGAAAGTCATGGCAGGCTGCGTGAAGACCACTACTAGCTTAAATGACGCCTCTGTGAGAATTAGAAAAAGGTCCCCTTCCAGTAGACAGAGTCCCACGGGTAATCAGACGGCACCTTTATCCTATTTAGGAAAAGTGCCCCTCCCTCTGGGTGCAGGCATTGCCAGCGTGTGGCACTTCAGAAATGACACTGGAGATGGATGATGGTCCCACTCATCCTGGCCACCAGACATAGCTGTTCAGTGCACAACCTGTAAAATCATCCATGTCAGCCCTGGTTAGAGTGGATGAGGTGAAAGTATGGGGTGATCTTACACTTGTGCTTTCATTTCCTGTTACATCTTAGTTATAATGTTATACTCATTGTGCAGACATGAAAATTAGGGCCCAGAAGGTGAAGTGATCTGTTAAAAAATAAATGGCAAGGCTGTTCTCTTCAACTCAAAAACCAGACCGCTTCCCACCATGCCATAATGCCTCCTTGCCTGAAGCACTTTTAAAGAGTCACCTTCTGCCCATGTCTGCATCCTTTAGTCTTCTCAAGGCACAAAATCTTTAAGAACCAAACACCCAGCATCTTTGTATATCTTATGTTCTGGTGTGGCAGCTACTGACCACACCCTGAGTCAAGCTCTTGGCCAGGCTCCCACTCGGGCCCATTTCTGTCTGTCCAGAATCATCTTTCCCTGTTCTTTGCAAAGTCCAGCTAGAGCAAGCAAGTTCTTCCCAATGGGTTTTTCCCATCTCTGGTTGGCTGGCTGGGCTTCCTCTACAAACCCCCTTCCTTTCCCCTAAGCAGGGCCTAGTGGCCCCATCCTGTGAAGCTGGGCTCATGAGGGCATATGACCGGGGGCAGCTATTCCTGGTGCTGTTGTCATTGTCCTGTTTCATGTGTGAACATGGCCAGCAGCCATGTTCACACATGAAACGTGAAATTGCAATTACTTTGGTCTTCATCCTGGAGGTCCACTGACAAGCCTCATGCAAACCTATGGTCCTGTTCATCTTAAAGTGTTTTGATTCATACTTTTGAATGGCCTCATGAGGACCTTTTATAATGTAAAAATGGTAGGCAGCCACGGGATATCCATTGACCCAGTGAGGCTGTTTTACTGGATATAAGAGGTTTGACCCATCACTTTGGGAGGCTGAGACAGGTGGATCACTTGAGGCCAGGAGCTGGAGACCAGCTTGGCCAACATGGCAAAACCCCATCTCTATTAAAAATACAAAGAAAAAAAAAAATAGCCGGGCGTGGTGGCACATGGCTGTAATCCCAGCTACTTGGGAGGCTGAGGCACAGGAATCACTTGAACTGGGAGTCGGAGGGTGCAGTGAGCTGAGCAGAGATTGTGCTACTGCACTCCAGCCTGGGCAACAGAGTGAGACTCTTTCTCAGAAAAAGAAAAAAAAAAAAACAGGTTTGAAAGAATAGTAGCATGTACTTATGTTTCGACAATATTTGATGTATATAAGGATTTACCAACCTCATGCATTAAGGGCTGTCCCCAAAAGACATGCACTTACTGTAGGAAAAAACATCAAGTTCTGAGCTTCTATTGTTTGCCAGGCATATTCTGAGATTATCATGTTTAAATCTCAGAGTTACCCTGCAGGTAGTCAGGGTATCACTGCCTGACAGATGAAGAAGCTGAGGCTTACAGCAGTTAAATGACTTACCCTAGGCCACATGGATAATGAGTGGGAGAGCCCAGGTCTGTCTGTGAGGTATAATGAAATTAGCACAAACCCTCCACATCGGCACACTTGCATAAATTAACATATATTCTCTCACAGAAAGTATTTTATTGGGCATAACATTTTATATCTTTTACCATTTAACATTAGTTGTGGATCTTCCCATGTCACATAAATATGCCTCATTTTTTTGGATTACATGATTACTAATGAGCGGACTTACTATAATTCATTGAACCAATACCACTTTTGTTGGTCATTTTATTTGCCTAATGTTTTTTCCTTTTGCACAGATAGATGTAATAAATATGATTTTATAGTAATATTTTTGTCTGCCTGTGAAAATGTTTACTATACAATAAACTCCTGTTTATTGCAAAATAAGTAAAATAAGGTCAAAGATTATAAATACACTATTTATTTTCATAAATAGTACCCGGTCAGCCACAAATGTTTAAATCACTAATGGTTTCAGATTATTGTATTTAATGAGTAAACACTTTTTATACTGTTTGCTTTTATAAACACACTTATTTGCCAGGTATTATTCTAAGTGCTTTACAAAATTAACTTTTTCAATTTTTAATATAACCCTGAGATATATATTATGATTATCCCCATTCTACAGATAAGAACACTGAGAAGTTAATTAACTTGCCCCATATCTAGGAAAGACAAGGCTGGTTGCACAGCCAGGCAGTCTGGCTCCTGAGTCCACATTTTAGACAACACTGTACCTCCTGGTTCTTTTGAGGCATTGCTACTGGAACTACCCCAATACTCATAAACAAACATTTCTTTTGGGGAGGGTCAAATAAAATTTTAAACAGAAAAGTGTTTAACCAACTGTCAGGCTCATAAAGTTGTATATTATAAACTTTTTTCATGATGACCACATATAATTTATTAATGATATCATCTATTTTAAAAGACATATATAAAACCCAACCCTTAAGAAAGGACTCCTGTCACTGTTCTCCACAGGCACCCTCCTCAGTCTTACACCTTCCCACCCCCCAAAACAAATCATTCAACATATTTATTTCATACTGTAATATAGGAAATAGCTACTTTTTAGACTTTTTATATTATTAACATTGATCATACAAACATGGAGTAAAAGTTCCTTATATTTTATCTGAATTTAAGGTGCTACACAATGGAATATATTTCTATCAAGTCCTAGACATTGGAGATAATGAAATGAATTGTGTTCTAGTTTAAACATTATGGGAATTTCAGAACTGCAACATAAGAGATAATCCTCAGATGAAAACGAAGTCTCTCCTCTGGTCAGGCATCTATGTGCATCAGTGAAGAGAAGATGGGGACTGTGGACAGGAAAACAGTGAGTCAGGAAGGCCTGTGGCCACATCTGTTCCCCGATCCCTCAAGTAGTTAAGTCCTGACCTCCTCTACCCCAGTCTGTCCTGGGGAATGGCCAACACTGGCCTTTCACAACTGTGTGTTACTAGAAATGCAACAGAAACCCAGCTGAATCCCCTCCTCTGCCCTTCTCAATGGAAAGATCTGTCCCAGGACATTTGTTCCAACATTTTCAATTATGAGAAATCTGGGAAGACAAAGTTATTTTTACATTTCGAAAGAAATACGTATTTATTCACACTCATTATAGGAAAGTCAGAATCTTCACAAAACCAAGATTTGTAAAAATCCATAACACCACCGTCAAAAGAGCCGCACTTAGCATGTGGGTCCACAGGCTTCCCAGCACCCTTTTCTGTTGGTGGATGCACAAAATGCACAATCACATTCTGTCTACATTTTATAATTTGCCTGTTTGTTGATTAACACTATATATTGAACAATTTTTAAGACCTGCAGCAGATGTTGACATTACTTCCAAACAATATATTTACAAATAAATACACACACACACTGTCTGTTTTATATAACACATGTTACTTTCTAATTCTCCACTCTTAAAGATTTAGGTTTTTCTAACTTTTTCTTAATATACTCACCAGGAGTCAGCAACTTTTTTCCGTAAAAGCCCAAAGAGTAGGCCGGGTGCAGTAACTCATACCTGTAATCCCAGCATTTTGGGAGGCCAAGGCAGGCAGATCAGGAGGTCAGGAGATTCAGACCATCCTGGCTAACATAGTGAAACCCTGTCTCTACTAAAAATACAAAAAATTAGCCAGGTGTGGTGGTAGACACCTGTAGTCCCAGCTACTCGGGAGGCTGAGGCAGGAGAATGGCATGAACCCGGGAGGCAGAGGTTGCAGTGAGCCGAAATCACACCACTGCACTCCAGCCTGGGTGACAGAGCAAGACTCTATCTAAAAAAAAAAAAAAAAGAAAGAAAAGAAACAAAACAAAACAAAACAAAAACGCCAAGGAGTAGATATTTTAAACTCTGCAGGCCATAGGATTCTGTTGCAATACTCAACTCTGCAGTTGCAGGGAAAGAAGCCATACACAATTTGTAAGTGAATGGGCATGACTGTGTTCTGATAAACTTTACAAAAACAGGTGGTGGACTAGATGCAGCCTGCTCCTCTGGCCATGGTCTGCTAGCCCCTGAGAAGTACCACCACAAAGGATGCTGTTAGAATGAAATCTCTTTACACATCTCTGATGATCTCCTTAGTATTAATTGCTAGACATGACATCATGGTAGCTGTGGGTCAAAGGGCGTGCATGCTCTGGGGTGTACATTGCCAAATTGCTCATGATCAGCCTTTCTCATGTCAAAATGTTTTGTGACCACCAGAAGGATGGTTCTGCTTTTATTATCCATTGAATGAGGAATAGAAATGACATGGCATGTATACAGGATATTTAGTCATCATACAGATAATGCTTTGTGCACAAGTGTATTCTACATTCTTTCCCAATAAGTCTACATCTGCCAGAGTTGAAATAAAATAAAACAAAACAAACCTATTTAGCACCTTCTGTGTAGCAGGCCCATTCATGTATGTTATTGTATTTAATTCTCAGAATTCTTATGACTTAGGCATTTAAATTAAAAACAAAAATTTGGTCGACAAGGATTGTATATATTTAATGCATACAACCTGATGATTTCATATATGTATATATTGTGTACTAATTATCACAAATTTATTACATCCATTACCACCTATGGTGTACATTAAATCTCCAGAATTGCTTCATCTTATAACTGAAAGTTTATACCCTTTGATTAATAGCTTCCCATTTTCCCTGCCTCTAGCCCTTGGCAACCACCATTCTACTATCTGTTTTTATGAGTTTGACTCTCTTAGATTCTACATGTAAGTGAGATCATATAAAACTTGTCTTTCTGTGTCTGGCTTATTTCACTTAGCGTAATGTCCTCAAGGTTTATCCATGACAGGAGTTTCTTCTTTTTAATGGCTAATAGTCCATGGTGTGTGTGTGTGTGTGTGTGTGTGTGTGTGTGTATATATATATAATTTATCCATTCCATTCAATCTGTTGATGGACACTTAGGATGTTTCCATATCTTGGCTATTGTGAATAATGCTGCAACAAGCATGGGGAGCAGATCTCTCTTCAAGATTCTAATTCCATTCTGGGGAGTATATACCCTGAAGCGGGGTTGCTAAATCGTATGGTAGCTTTGTTTCTAATTTTTTGAGGAACTTCCATACTGCTTTCTATAAAGGTTATACCACTTAACATTCCAACCAACAGTGTACAAGGGTTCTCTTTTCTCCACACTTTCACCAACACTTGTTATCTCTTGTCGTTTTTTAGAATAGCCGTCCTATCCTATGTGGCAATATCTCACTGTAGTTCTGATTTGCATTTCTCTGATGATCAGTGGTGTTGAGCACCTTTTCATACACTGGCTGGCCATTTGTATGTCTTCCTTGGGAAAAAAAAAAGTCCATTCAGGTCCACTGCCTATTTTTAATTGGGTTATTTATGTATTTATTAATTTTTGCTACTGAGTGGTGTGAATTTCTTATATATTTTCAACTAACCCCTTATCAAATATATGGGTTGCAAATATTTTCTTCCATTCCATAGGTTGCCTTTTCATGTGGTCATTGTTTCCTTTGCTATGTAAAACATTTTAAGTTTGATGTAGTCCCATTTATTTATTTTTGCTTTTGTTGCCTGTGCTTTGGTGTTATGGCAAAAAAAATTATTGCCAAGATCAATGTCAAGATTTTTTCCCTATGTTTCCTTCTAGGAGTTACATGGTTTCAGATATTACATTTAAATCTTTAAATCTTAAATCTTTAATTTTGAGTTATTTTTTTGTATATGACGTAAAACAAGTGTGCAATTTCATTCTTTTGCAGGCACTTTCCCCAACAGCATTCATTGAAGAGAATTTCCTTTCTACATTGTGCATTCTTTTTTTTTAAGAGTAAAGTGAAAGCAAGTCTACTACGAAAGTAAAGGAATAAAAGAATCTGCATTGTGTATCCTTGATGACCTTGTCAAAGATTAGCTGACCATATATGCATGGGGTTATTTCTGGGTGAGCTTGGTAGTTTTATCTCCCTCATTTTACAGATGAAAAAGCCGAGTCTCAGAGAGTTCACAGACCTGCCTAAGGTCACTCAGCTAGAGGTGGTACAACCAGTATCTGAATTGAGATCTGCCAAACTTCTGAGTTTACTCTCTTTTCCCCACAGGAGAATTCCTCAATACTGCCTTACTGACATCAGGGGCCAGACAATTCTTTGTGACGGGGGCTGTCCTCCGCCTGGCAGGATGTTTAGCAGCTTCTCCAGTCTCCACCCACTGGATGCCAGGGGAATGCAGAAGAGGCTCCTCATTCTCCCATTTCATCCTCAGGACAATATCTAACATAAATGTTACATCTTTTATTTTATAAATAAAGAAAATGAGACTCAGAAAGGTTTAAGTGAGTTACATAAGAACACACAGACAGCAAGAGGTAGAACTAGAAAGTGAACACAGGTGTCCACATGGGACAACAACAAAGTTCAGGTTCCAGCTTCCTTTGAGTCTCTCATTCCAACAATTACCATCGTCTGGATATGAGCTGAAGTACAGGAAACCTGGGGCTGAACTCTCCTCCCATCAGGCCTAGGAGCCCAGACCAGAACCCCAGCCCATGGTCTCCCAGTCAGGCCCACTGGAGTGAGCTGGCATCCACACTAGCCTGGTTTCCCAAAGCTACAGGGATGCCAGTCTCACTGCAGATGAACAAAATGAAGGGCATTTGCTTCTTCTGCAGGCTCTCAGGATTTAACACAGATTCGTTTTCTTGCTCTCTTCTCTCACAGCACAAAACAGGGTGGTCCATCCCCCTCCCAGTATCACAAGGCTTTGTTGTGTGTTCTCTTTAAATTTCTCTCACTCTTGCAGTGCACCCTACCCTCGTCTCCCTGGCAACCTTTCTGCTCTATCCTCTCAACACCTGGATCACAAGAACACTTGGGAAGCCCCTTAACAAGCTACATCCCAAATGATCATTCCCCTGTGTCCTCAGCCAGTGCCCAGGTCCAACTTGCTCTCCTGGGGTGACTTTCTTTCCTGCCCAGTATGGCTTCATTATCTGTAAACTGGGGATAATGAAAGTCTTGATCCTGATATTTGACTCTCAAAGCAGAAGTAGCAAGCTCAGCCAAGTCACTTAAACAAGAGGAGACGTTCCTTCTGAACCGAAAGGGCACTGGTCACAAGGGCCACTCTTTTTTCTCTCAGGCCTCACCAGCACACCCTTGGCCCAGCCAAAGAAGAGACTCAGGCTGTGCTTCTGCGCTGTCAGGATAACATAGGTACCTAGTCCATAACCCTGCGACTTTTAACAGTTTCCTCCTGTGGCTCAGTTCTACAGCTTCAGTGACACAAGGTGGCTTTTGCTTAAAATAGCCTTTGATAGGTTAAGTTACTCCTCTGTCACTCTAAGTCTGTGCGGAACAGTTCTATGTAAGAGACATTTATTCCTCTGATCCCAAGGAAGGGAGGAAAAGGCAATGACATTAACCATGTGTTGGACTTCAGCCACTGGAAAACCCTGGTGTTGGCTGCTGCCAATGCAACCTGAGATAGTGTCGCAAACATCCAGTGATGCCAGGAGGCCCTGCATCATTCAGGGAGCAGGGGGTCGGGATAGTCATGCATACCTGTTCTTATTCAGCAGAGACACTTCCTCTTTATTTCTGGGTGAAAACCAGCACCATTTCCCTGGTGACAGGGGCCCCAGCTAGGAACCATGTAGGGTAGGGGGCTACCCTATATGGTTTGAAATGTCATGCTGGAGTTTGAAATGTTCATGCTGGACTGCACCACCTCGTGGGTCCTCAAATGATTATGAGTTTCTGTCCTCAGGCTCATAAGGCCCCAGCAGAAGCAACCTGAGAGTGGACCTGAAACGGCATGGGTATGTGTGTCTGCTAGGGAATCCTAGAGAAGGTTTCTATTCAATATGGTCCTAGAGCCAAGTTAGCCTGACTCCAATCCCAGCACCGCAACTCACAAGCCTTGACTGTGAGCAAGTCACTTATATTCTCTGAGTTCCAGCTCCCTTGTTTCTCTAATGGGAATCGGACAGCTCACTATAACCCTGCTTCTGTGCAACTGGCACACATGAGTTGCTTGCTAAATGTGAAAATCCCTCTTCTCCTTCTGTTTCCCTGCTGATCAACAGCTGTGGCCAAAAGCTGACTTTAGCCAAAAGCTAAATTTTTGCAAAAATTTAATATAAATTTATATTAAATATAGAAATAGAAACAAAAGGGCTAAATCTGCCTATGTTATAGGATCTTGGTTAATGTTAAGAGCTCAAATGACCTGAGTCAATTACGTAGTCTCTTTCTCTGCCAAGCCGATTAAACAGTCCCTAAAATAAAGGCTATGGGTCTTGGGTTCTTCCAAAACTTTGAGAAATAAGAGGGGGCCTCTATGCTGGTTTATGTGAATTGCACCTCTCACCTGACAGTGGCTTGTGGTGTCCCTGGAGTCTAAAAGCTACATGATGCTCCCTAGGAAGTGGCTGCTTTCTGACTGGTATGCTTGGATCTTTGCAATGGACACTCACTGGTGGCCCAGAAATCTTTACTTATTTCAGGCTGGTACAACTCCAAAAAAAAAAAAAAAAAAAAAGTGTCCAATCCACCATTTTCCCCCTCTTCTCCCTTTCTCAGTTTCATGCTGAAACCCCAAGACTCACAAATATTACCTTCTCCTATGCCAACAAAATGCACAATGATGTAACCCCAAAGTCTTCCAGCCCCAGAAGCCTATAGGAAGGAATGAAATTACATCTGAAATACAGCAAGGGCTGGCACTTCCTAAATGTAATATGATTATAGTACTCCACAACTATAACAATGCCATTTTCTCAGAAAAACTTTATAGTTGTTCCATGGTGGGCAAATTTATGTAAGCCTACCCCCAAAGTACAAGGAAGCTGAAAGACTGAAGAAAGAGGCTGACAAATCCTATCTCTTAAAAGGTAATGTTTAATAGGGACTTTACAAACAGAAGCCATGTCTGTGTCTCTGGTGGTGGAGAGATGAGATGGTGAATCCCTGCACCATTAACCCACAGGCCCAGGGCTGATATACCACAGGGAAAGGGTATACATGATTCAGAAGTGATGTGTAGGACAAAGTATTATAACATCAAAGTTGTTTTGACCTAAGAGCAGAATTTACAGTAAGTATTTGCTCTTACACACAGAATAATAGACAAACTGGAAATCTTAATGGTCTTCCCAGAGCAGAGGTTAATCTGAAGGCAACATGGCAGATTAGCATCTAACATGGAGTTGCTTTGGCCTCCACATGGTGACTTCAAGAAATTAAGAATCCCCAAAAGTAGCCACTCTCTTTAGGAGTATAGAGGAGGGTGGCAGCAATGGTGGTAGTGATGGTGTTGGTAGAAGAAAGAGGTTAGGCTGACTTGTCAAAGTCAGCCATTCTAACTAATGAGAATCTGCACTGTCTTAATTAGCTGCTGCAACAAAAGTAAATTGTCCCAAAGCTCAGTGGCTTGAAATAACGATCATTCTCTGTTGTGGGAAATCAGGGACCCCGAACAGAGGGACCGGCTGGAGCTGCGGCAGAGGAACATAAATTTGAAGATTTCATGGACTTTTATCAGTTCCCAAATAATACTTTTATAATTTCTTATGCCTGTCATACTTTAATCTCTTAATCCTGGTATCTTCGTAAGCTGAGGATGTATGTCACCTCAGGACCACTGTGATAATTGTGTTAACTGTACAAATTGATTGTGAAACATGTGTGTTTGAACAATATGAAATCAGTGCACCTTGAAAAAGAACAGAATAACAGCGATTTTTAGGGAACAAGTGAAGACAACCATAAGGTCTTACTGCCTGCGAGATCTGGCAAAAAGAGCCATATTTTTCTTCTTGCAGAGAGCCTATAAGCGGACGTGCAAGTAGGAAAGATATTGCTAAATTCTTTTTCTAGCAAGGAATATTAATATTAATACTCTGAGAAAGGAATGCATTCCTGGGTGGAGGTCTACAAACAGCCGCTCTGGGACTGTCTGTCCTATGCGGTTGAGATAAGGACTGAAATACACCCTGGTCTCCTGCAGTACCCTCAGGGTGGGAAAAAACCCAGCCCTGGTAAATTTGTGGTCAGACCGGTTCCCTGCTCTCGAGTCCTGTTTTCTGTTGTTTATCAAGACAGTACATGCACTGCTGAACATAGACCCTTATCAGGAGTTCCACTTTTGCCCTTGTCCTGTTTCCTCAGAAGCATGTGATCTTTGTTCTGCTTTTTGCCCTTTAAAGCATGTGATCTTTGTACCTACTCCCTGTTCGTACACCCCCTCCCCTTTTGAAATCCTTAATAAAAACTTGCTGGTTTTGAGGCTTGGGGGGCATCACGGTCCTACCAATATGTGATGTCACCCCTGGCCACCCAGCTGTAAAATTCCTCTCTTTGTACTCTTTCTCTTTATTTCTCAGCTGGCTGACACTTACGGAAAATAGAAAGAACCTACATTGAACTATTGGGGGCGGGTTCTGCTGATATCTGGCGTGCCAATGTGGTTTTCTATTTCCTAAGTGCATGTGGGAACCCAATTCCCTTTGGAAGGTGCAGAGAAACGTTCATCCGTCCAGTCCACAGAAACGCTTGTTTGGCTCCCTGATGATTGGTGAGTTGTCTGTGTATTGTCTGGGGTAACTATGGGTCACGCGGAGTGTAAACATTATGCTTATCTCTGCTATATTAAACTCCTGTTAAAACAGGGTGGAGTTCTGGTGCCCTTGGAAAATATCGTCACCCTATTCAGGGTGGTGGAAGAGCGCTGTCCTTGGTTTCCCGAAAAGGGAACATTAGATATGGAACCATGGGTCATGTTGGTGCAAAATTCCGGGAACTGGTCCTGACAGGAAATGATGTTACCATCACTGTTTGGAGTGATTGGGCCTTGGCACGTGCCATCCTAGTGACATACCAATCCTGTGACCCCCTGCAGTTACCACAAAAAAATTGCACTGTTAAAAACTTAAAAGCGGCCAAGCCAGCTCAACAAACATGGCCAAATCCTCCTGCTACTGTTTGCCCTCATTGTCGTAAAGGTAAACACTGGGCAAGTACTTGCCACTCTAAGTCTGATATAGATGGAAATCCCTTGCCACAGAACCAGGGAAATGGGAAGCGGGGCCAGTCTCAGGCCCCAATATCAAATGGGACACCTCAGACTCAGACCAATGTTGCATTTCCACTTCAAGCCATCCCAACACAGCCCCCAGCACAAACAAATTTACCTACAGCCAACCCAGATAGGCCCCAGCCTCTTCTTCTGTCTCAGTACAATGCTTGTCTACCTCCACAGTAGGGGGCAGGGCGGTCGATCTCTGTAGTACCATTCCTCTAAGTTTACTATCTAATTCTTTGCCTTTAATTGTCCCCACGGGGGTCACTGGCCCTTTACCTCAAGGTTCGGTGGGCCTGGTGTTAGGTAGGGCATCCACCTCTGCTAAAGGAATCACTGTTCATACTGGTCTCATTAATTTTGATTCCTCTGATGAGATTAAACTTATGGTGTCTGCCAAGGTTCCTGTTTCCATTCCAGCCGGTGAGTTAATTGCTCAATTACTTTTACTACCTAATATTGTTTTAAACAAAGGAGATAAGACATAGAGCCCTGGGATGGGCTCCGGTGGTGAAAAACCTGCTTACTGGATTAACGTAATTTCTAAACAATGGCCCACCTGCACTATACACATTCAAGGAAAAAAGTTTGAGGGCCTAGCAGATACTGGGGCTGATTCTTCTATTATTTCCTCTGATTTATAGCCTTCCTCCTGGCTTAAACGTCCTGCTAACATGGGACTAGTAGGTGTTGGAAAAGCTGATGAAGTTCACCAGAGCACATTTATCTTGCCTTGTACTGGCCCTGATAGTCAAAAGGGTACAATTCAGCCTTATATCATGCCAATCCCCATTAATCTTTGGGGTAGAGATTTGCTGGCACAATGGGGGGGCTGAAATTAATATTCCACATAACTCTTATAGTGCTCCCAGTCAACATATAATGGAAAACATGAGGTTTGCTCCCAGACTCGGTCTTGGTCCAAAACATGAAGGAATTACTACACCTCTTCAAGTTACTGTAAAAGAAGGCAAGGCTGGTTTAAAAGCATAATTCAACCACTCCCCACTCCCAATTACATTTAGCTTTGTTTACTTTAAACTTTCTAAAGTTTCCTAAAGACAATACTCTGACTGCAGCTGAACACCATTATACAGGTGAAAAATTCTCCCTAAAAGAAGGCAAGCCAGTGTTATGGAAAAACTCCCAGACCAATACCTGGGAACCTGGAACAATTTTAATGTGGGGAAGAGGGTAGGTTTGCGTTTCACCAGATCATCAATTCCCTGTCTGGGTGCCCACTAGAAGACTTAAACTTCATGTGAATACTGAAAATGAAAACTACCAGGAAAAGACATTGGCGTCAGAGACTGCCTTCATACCTGGTGAGATCTGTGCTGACTCCTCAGAAACTGGCAGGCCAAATCAAAATGCGTCTGGTTCAATCCTCCCTAATGGCATGGATACCCCTCTAACTAATCCCACTTCTCCTAATTCCCTTTTTCTTCTTATGAACCTAAAAATCTCACCATTTCTGTTAGCCTGAAAATAACATCCCTCTCTTCTTCTCTTCCTCTTTCAGCACTGGATCTCACTTACAATAGGTTTTATTTAATCATTCTCCTCCTTATACTTTCTGTCTCACTAGTTTCCCCTCAAACGGATTTACCTGCTACACAAAATTATTATTAGGCTTCTGTGCCTTTTCCTCCACTTATTCAACCTCTTACCTGGATGGCTGCTCTGCAGAAATCTATACTAATGATAGTGTGTTGTTGCCTGGAGCTATAGATGACCGTTGCCCCACTCAACCAGGAGAAGAAGGCCCTGCATTTAATGTTACTATGGGTTATAAATACCCTCCTCTGTGCCTGGGACATGCACCTGGTTGTATCCATCTAGAAACTCAAGTCTGGGCTGCTTATCTTCTGGAGAGATTAGCTACAGGATAATGGGGACATTTGGTCTCTGGCCTCTCCCTTTCTCCTTTAGGACAAATGAAAAGGGGAGTAATAGGAGATACCCCATACTTTCAATATAAACCTGTAGAAAAACCATGTCCTAAAAATTTTGAGGGCCCATCTAAAACTTTAATTTGGGAAGATTGTGTTAACTCACATGCAGTAGTATTAAAAAACGATTCATACGGTTTAGTAGTAGACTGGGCACCAAAGGGCTATTTAAAAAACAATTGCTCCTCTGGGGGAAAGGAATGCCAGGAGGCTACTTATTTTATTTCTTATTGGGAGGACAAGGATCATCATCCTACTTGGCATAGGAGGTTCAGCTCATTCTTTCCCTTAAAAATGGGAAGATAAGGGCATTACCCCCCCTCCCCCGCCAAGGCCTCATATGATATTCCCCATTCTGAGCCCAGAACACCCAGAACTTTGGAAATTGGCTATTGCCATGTCTGGACTGTGAGTATGGGAAGGGGAAACTTTTCTGTCTGTTGTCCCCACTACTGCCATGATAAATCCCCTTTGAACCCTTTTCCTCTTTTTGATTCCCCTTTATGGGACTCCAATTGGCATTATGATAATTCTTCTCAACCCAGATATGCCCCTCTACCTCTTCAGCATCCCTGGTCACCTCAGATTGCTTCTTTATGGTGGAGATAATCTGGTGTGACCACCACCGCTTCTCTCCCTCAGTATCAACATGGATTCAAACATTCTGCTTTGTTTACCTCCAACCTGACTATTCCTATGCAGAGCTGTGTTAAGCCTGCTGTTAGTGGGAAGTATCAAAATTTGGACAAACAATCAAACTGTCCAATGCATTAATTGTCACTTATACACTTGTGTTAACTCCCGTTTTGACTCCAGGAAAAGTGTAACGTTGGTTTGAGCTCAAGAAGGAATCTAGATACCGGCAACTTTACTCAGACCTTGGGAATCTTCCCCCTCAGTACATTTAATTAATGAAGTATTACAACAAATTCTCAAAAGATCTAAGAGATTTGTTTTCACTTTAATTGCTGTGATCATGGGCCTAATTACAGTCACTGCACTGGCCACCACTCCCAGAGTGGCATTACACCAATCTATTCAAACGGCTCATTTTGTTAATGATTGGCCAACCAATTCCACCCAAATGTGGAATTCTCAACAAGGCATTGATCAAAAATTAGCTAATCAAATTAATGATTTAAGACAGTCTGTTATTTGGCTTGGGGATCGGCTAATAAGTCTCGAACATCACATGCAAATGCAGAGTGACTGGAATACCTCTGATTTCTGTATCACCCTGTATTCCTATAACGAGACTGATCATTCATAGGAAATGGTCAAAGGACACCTTCTGGGTAGGGAAGATAATTTATCATTGGACATAACTAAATTAAAGAAACAAATTTTTGAAGCCTCTTTTTTTTTTTTTTTTTTTTTGAGACGGAGTCTCGCTCTGTCACCCAGGCTGGAGTGCAGTGGCCGGATCTCAGCTCACTGCAAGCTCCGCCTCCCGGGTTCACGCCATTCTCCGGCCTCAGCCTCCCGGGTAGCTGGGACTACAGGTGCCCGCCACCTCGCCCGGCTAGTTTTTTGTATTTCTTAATAGAGACGGGGTTTCACCGTGTTAGCCAGGATGGTCTCGATCTCCTGACCTCGTGATCCGCCCGTCTCGGCCTCCCAAAGTGCTGGGATTACAGGCTTGAGCCACCGCGCCCGGCCTTTGAAGCCTCTTAAGCTCATTTATCCATTGTGCCTGGAGCTGAGGCATTAGATCAGGTGGCAGAAAATATGGGCTAAACCCCACGACTTGGATTAAGTCTACTGAGGGCTCCACTGTAGTAAATTTTGGAATTATGTTTCTCTGTTTAATCAGCTTGTCTTTAGTGTGCCGGACCAGTCAAAGAATCCTGTGTCAAAACCGAGAGAATGAACAAGCCTTCATCGCCATGGCACATTTATATAAAAAGAAAGGGAGAGTGTTGCAGGAAGTCAGGACCCCAAGCAGAGGGACTGGCTGGAGCCACAGCAGAGGAACATAAATTTGAAGATTTCATGGACATTTATCAGTTCCCAAATAATACTTTTATAATTTCTTATGCCTGTCATACTTTAATCTCTTAATCTTGGTATCTTTGTAAGCTGAGGATGTACGTCACCACAGGACCACTGTGATAACTGTGTTAACTGTACAAATTGATTGTGAAACATGTGTGTTTGAACAATATGAAATCAGTGCACCTTGAAAAAGAACAGAATAACAGCGATTTTTAGGGAATGAGGGAAGACAACTATAAGGTCTTACTGCCTGCGGGGTCGGGCAAAAAGAGCCATATTTTTCTTCTTGCAGGGAGCCTATAAACGGACGTGCAAGTAGGAAGGATATCGCTAAATTCTTTTCCTAGCAAGGAATATTAATATTAATACTCTGGGAAAGGACTGCATTCCTGGGGGGAGGTCTATAAACAGCCACCCTGGGACTGTCTGTCCTATGCAGTTGAGATAAGGACTGAAATACACCCTGGTCTCCTGCAGTACCCTCAGGCTTACTAAGGTGGGGAAAAACCCGGCCCTGGTAAATTTGTGATCAGACCAGTTCTCAGCTCTCAAACCCTGTTTTCTCTTAAGATGTTCATCAAGACATTACGTGCACCGCTGAACATAAACCCCTGTCAGGAGTTCTTTTGCCCTTGTCCTGTTTCCTCAGAAGCATGTGATCCTTGTTCTGCTTTTTGCCCTTTAAAGCATGTGATCTTTGTGCCTACTCCCTGTTTATACACCCCCTCCCCTTTTGAAATCCTTAATAGGCCGGGCGCGGTGGCTCAAGCCTGTAATCCCAGCACTTTGGGAGGCCGAGGCGGGTGGATCACAAGGTCAGGAGATCGAGACTATCCTGGCTAACATGGTGAAACCCCGTCTCTACTAAAAATACAAAAAACTAGCCGGGCGCGGTAGCGGGCGCCTGTAGTCCCAGCTTCTTGGGAGGCTGAGGCGGGAGAATGGCGTGAACCCGGGGGGCGGAGCTTGCAGTGAGCCGAGATCGCGCCACTGCACTCCAGCCTGGGAGACACAGTGAGACTCCGTCTCAAAAAAAAAAAAAAAAAAAAAAAAAAAAAAAAAAAAAAAAAAAAAAAAGAAATCCTTAATAAAAACTTGCTGGTTTTGAGGGTCAGGTGGGCATCATGGTCCTACCGATATGTGATGTCACCCCTGGCAGCCCAGCAGTAACATTCCTCTCTTTGTACTCTTTATTTCTCAGCTGGCCGACACTTATGGAAAACAGAAAGAACCTACGTTGAAATACTGGGGGCAGGTTCCCCCAATAGTTCTCATGAATCTGTCAGTCAGCTACGGGATCAGAAGGGGGTCAGCTGATCTGCTGGTCAGATAGTGGGTCAGAAACCCAAATCTTACTGGTTTAACTTGTTATCCCTTACTGGTTATCCCTTCCCGTGTGAAATCCAAAACTGGTGTACTTGAACAGCAAGCAGCTTTCCTCCTCCAAGTGGTGATTCCGGGACCAGGCTCCTTCCATCTTGTAGTCTTCACTAGCTTCAACACGTGGCTTCCAAGACAGCTTGCTTATGTGCTTCATGCCAGCAATAGGAAGGAGAGAGCGGAAGGCTGTGCATGGGGAGCAGGGGAGTTAGGCGTCTCACCCTGGAAGTGGGGTACATCACTTCTGCTTATATTCCATTAGCTAGAACTCAATTGCTTGGCCGTAGCAAACCAATGGCAAAGAAAGCTAGGAAATGTAAGCTACTGTGTCCTCAGAAAGAAAAAATGAGTCTGCTAAACAGCCAGCCAGCCTCTGCCACTCATATAGAGGCTTTCCTCTCCAACCGTGGCTAAAGTGAAAAAGATTGACCAGCTAGTTACCAAACTTAGTGATCAAGCACTCCATGGAGTCATCCTCGTAATGTGAATGTTCTTCTGAACATTCAGAGCCTACGGAGCAGCAGGGCTGAATTTGGAGCAGCTTTTGCAATAGGAGAAAAAAAACACAAAACTTAGATACAAAAGATGGATCAACATTTCTGAGAACCTGTAATACAAGAAGACTTAAGTTTTCTTCAAGTTGGAAAGAAGAAGAAAATGTTATCATAATCAAATGGGATTTTTCCCTACATCTGAACATGCCAAGAGGCTTTTTACCCTAGGAAGTCTCTACTTGTTAACATTTCAGATAGTGTGATTGAATGAGGAATTCTAGATAGTTCTGTGAGGATTGGGGGAAGAAGAAAAGAGGATGCCAGTCCTTGTTCCTAGGCCAAGACCTGAGCCCTGTAATATTAATATTTGGATCTAAATCTGGTAAATGGGAGTGTGTAAAGAAGAGTCATAAACAGTGTCATGTGAAGGAGAGAGGCTGGGATTTGAAATCAGAAAAACTTGGGGAATTAAGTTGTGTAAACCTGGGCAAGCTACTGTCTCTTCCGGTGTGAAATGAAGACAACCTCTGACAATGTTTTTGATCTTTAAAAGTTGGGGGGTAAAATCTAGCACATAGAAGGAATTGGCCCAGTATATGCCAGTTCCTTTCTCCCTGCCCCGTTTGTTTCTGTCATTCAAAGTGGCCACCATTCTTTAGAAGTCTTAATTATTAGGCGGAAGAAGCTGTTTCCCTTGGCTTAGAAAGCTTGTTTGAAAATACTTAATGCTAAACACAGGTCTATAGAATCCAGAAAGGTCAGCTTCCTATTGTGGCTTAAGCTTCCAAATACCTGTGTCATGAGCCAGGACGCACATGCTGGGAGGGAAGACATAAATCTCAGCCCATCTCTGCCCATCTGTGTTGTCATCAAAGGAAACTTCCCCCGGCAACATGATGTTGGGGTTAAATAACTTGTCCTCAGTCATGCAGCTACTAAGTTGGAGTCAGGATCTGAGTCCAGGTGATCTGGGTCCTGAGCTCAGATTCTTAGGCTTACCTGTTACACTATCTAGATCTGGTACAAGATGAAGAGGTGTAGGTGGAAGGACGCATACTTACTGTGGTGTCTAGCTATCTCTTGCAGGCCCCTCCCAGAAACCCAGGTCTTGGTCTCATGCTCTAGTTTCAGAGCATAAGGAGCAGTGGAGCTGATATTTGGAAGAGCTGAGTACTCACAAGCCATTGCTGATAATGACCCTCTCACGTTGTAAAGGCTCTCACTGGGAGCAGAAGCCCTTTGGGTGGTGACTGTCCCCTGTAGATAATTGCTATGCTCTTTGTCACCTTGTGAGGAAATTATGTAAGACTGTGATTTTTTTTGACCCTCCCCTGGCTAATCACTCTATAGGCAGAATTGGTCACATACGAAGCTTCCTGATCTCCATATGGAAATCATGAGCCCATACAGAGCTATGGAAGTGACAGTAATACTAGCTTCGGCCTTGGAGTCTCTTCATGGTTCAGTTTACAATATCCAGCAGAATAAAATAGGGACAGGTTCTGAGTTTTCTTTATCTTGAGATATTTCCTCAATGAAATGATACACTTTGCATGAGCTGTCTGTAGGTGCCCCGCTCTAGGGAATAGAAAGACACGCATCCCCTTTCACAGAAATTCACAAACATAGTAGCTGCTAGTGTTGAGGGCTCTGTGCCAGGAGTATGTACGTGTACATATATGGTAATTTGGTCTGTCCAACATTGAAGTAGGAATTATACTCCTCCCTTTACAGAAAAGAGAAGTGAGGCTCAGAAAGGGAAGTTAATTTTCCCAAGGTCACACAGCTAGCAAGTAGTGGAGCCAGATGCAAACCAGACCTGTCACACTCCGGGGTCCTCACTCTCAGCCACTGTGCTGTACTTGGATCAGGCTTCTTTTCACAAGCTCGAAACGGCTTTAGTAAACAGCCAGCAATAAGGGCAACATACTGTTCTTCAACTCACTTAAATCCAAAGTAACAGTTTTGGGTGGATGACACCTATTTTTAATCTGATTGAGCACTCAGAAGCCTCTAGAGTGAGTTGCTTTGCTCAAAGCAGTTGTTCTACGCTAAAGAAATCGTGATTATGAGTGCCACACTCGATACAGCAGAATTCTCTGACCTCAAAACCTCATTTATCTGTACCCAGAGATGAGTCCAAATTATTTTCTCAGAATTTGGATGTAGCCTGACAGTCATGTGGACTAGTTTAGACCACTCTCTTTGGAGTTTGATTGTGGTTCTGCATTTAACTATTATTTGGGGCTACTAAAACTCTCCGTGGCTTAGTCTCCTCAACTGTAACATGGCAATAATAATGCCTATCTGTATGGAAAGCCATGTGAGGTGTCTTCCTAATTACAATGGCTCTCTGAATTCTCCTCATCCTCCCAAAACACACATTAGTGAGGACAATAAGTGCCCATGATTGAGCGCTGAGGATGAAAGATCAGCAAGACCCCATGCTAGCCATCAAGATACCGGAGAGAAATGTAAAATCATCATAATAATTAATTACAATAGAGTCTGATAAGCCCTATGACAAGATAAGTACTAAGAGAATGTTACTCTCCTAGGGGTGGAGGTTGAGGCAAGTTTTGGAGGTGACATTTAGGCTGGGTCTTGCTAGATAAGAAGGATTTGCAGAAAAGGTCAGTTGTTTGCCCAAAGGACCTCTAACTAATAGCATTTCAGGAACTGTGATACATGAAGTAGTACAGAGGGGGTCTCTTCCTGTAGACCCAGAATTAGGAACCAGAAGTGAAACAGCAACTACTTTAGACTTACAAGTGAAGTCTAAAGTTGACTTCACTTTAGAAAGTGGCCCAGGGGGACTATCACAAGGTTGCAAACTTATCCCACTACCCTCTACCAGCCCAGGTATCCTCCTTGTCTCACATTATATATCTTTTGGGACACAGGACACATGGCCAAAGGTTATACATGTCTCCAGCTTCCTTGCCATTGGAGAGGGAAGAGGGCATATTTCTCGCTACCTGACACCACCCCCACTCCCCCCTAAAAAAAATAAAAAAGGGTAGTGTGTGTTTAAGAAAATCATTCGTCTAGATTAGGAGTGCTACAAGGAGGGGGAAATGAAACCTCACTCCCCAGCAGGTTGGTTACTATGGTCCCACCCCCACTCCCACCCCAGAACTGCAGGATGAGAGATATCCTAGAAGAGTTTAATATGCATAACTTGAGTTTGGGTTCTCAGAAATGAAGCTGGATGAAAGGAAGCAGAGCTTTATCTCAAGAAAATTACATAGCTCCTATAGGCAAAGACCATCACTGCCTAGGTGCCCAGAAGCAGAGAGAATCAGACCAAGGCAGTGGGAGACTGAGGTCACCTCTGTACCACCAGCAGGTGATAAGGAACATCCCTGCCTGTACTGTACTGCTTTTCCCTACCCTCATTTCCAGAGGTGCTAGGCCTGGAAGTTGGGGGTGGGTGGGTCGGGGGAAGAAGGGAAAGAGCAGACTGCACCCTTGCTACCTGGCACCTAGCTCCCAGACTGTAATTTCTCTTTGGGATTCTCTCATGCCGAGCCCATGCCTGGCCCATAGCAGACATTCAATACTTATGTTCAATACTTACGCCAGCCCTTTTCTCAGTCACTCACAGCTTTTTAAATTTAGGAGTCTTTTACATTATTTAATTTTTTTTTTTTTTTTTAAATTTTGTAGAGACAGGGTCTTGCTCTTGTAACCCAGGCTGGTCTTGAACTCCTGGGTTCAAGTGAACCTCCTGCCCTGGCCTCCCAAAGTGCTGGGATTACAGATGTGAGCCACTGCACCCGGCCTGGTGTAGTAGTCCTATCTGTCTGTCAGAGGAGGGTGTTCCCTTGGCTCAGAGCCTTGCTTAGGTAACGTGGAAGGACCCAGGGTACACAAGGTAGGTGGCTGTTCTCCGGAAATGTCAGTTTCTGGGCAGGGCTTAGGTGTCTGCAGTTCCTAGTCCCACCCCTGGCCTTGCATTCCAGCTCAGCAGGTGGAAGGTATAAATTTCAGCTGCTCTCAGCCCTGCTGTGATTTCTAAAGCCTTCTAACAGCAACATGAGGTTGGCAGCCTTCCTCCTCCTTGTGATCCTCATCATCTTCAGCCTAGAGGTACAAGGGCTTCAGGCTGCAGTGAGGCCATTGCGACTTTTGGGTAAGTCCAGGCAAAAAGTAGCCCAGTTCATTTTTCCTTGAATGAGGGGGCCAGAAAGTAGGACATCAGGGACCAGTGTGTGCTGGGGAGGAGAGGGGAAGAAAGGAGAGAAGAAAAGGTCTTAAAGGGCCACTGCAGGGACCCTCCAGTGCTACCCAGCTCCCCGGAGCAGAATCTCTTTTCTTCTACCTCCACTTTCCCCCACTCCTTTCCCTGGGTCACCGCTCCATTTGGACTCTCTGTACCTCCCCTCTTACCCCCTCATCAGCCACCCTCTGACTCCTGCCATCTCCCTCTCCATAAGCTTCTTCCTCTCTTGCTACAAATAAATTGGATCACCTAGAGAAAATATTTTCTTAATCATGTTAAACATTAATCATCTCAATCTCTTCTTTTCCTTTTACCAACATTCTCAAAGGAGTAATCTTAGTTCTCTGTCCTTACTTGCCAATAAGTCATTCCTTGACCCCTCGAAGATGGCCTACAGCCTCCAGCCCTGCCCCATCACTCTCCTGAAACTTCTCTTCCAGATTCTGTGGACAAATCTCATGACTCCTCAGTCGCCAAGTCTTTAACCTCTGACTTGTGTCTGACACTGCTTGCCACCTCCTCAGTTCTCAAACTTTCTTTTCTCCTGCATTATCCTTCATGGTATTTTATTCTTCTCTCTAAAGATTATTGGATTCAGTTATTACTTTCTTTTCTTCTTCGCTCTCCTTCCCTCAACATTAAACTGGTTGCCAAATACTGTCCATTCTCTGAAAGTGTCTCTTGCATATGTTCTTTTGTTCCCCTGCCATCTCCCATTGTCACACAGTATTTCCAGCCCCGATGACCTCATGTCTGGGCCATGCCAGGAGCTTCCTAACAGCTCTCCCTGCCCCTGTCTTTCTGCTGCAGTTTACTTGCTTGTTGCATTCTGTTCCATTCTAGGCTCTCACACCAGAATAATCTTCCTAATTAAACATCAATCACATCCCTGTCTTGATCTATCAAATGAAATCCAAACTCCTAAGGCCCTCAAGATCTGCACCCCCCACGCCCCGTAACTTTATCCCCTACTTACTTTTCCTGCTTCATTTCCAGCTGTTCCCTAACACTTACCCAGCCCTCCCTTTGCCACTCCTCCTGTGTTCCTTGTATTTCAGGGTGAGGAGTGAAGTGGATGAGGTACCCAGGGTGCAAACATTAAACGGGTGCTCACCACCAGCATTATGCAAGGGCCTCCTGGAATCGCATGCCCTAGGCACCTCACTTGCCTCACCCTAATCCCGGCCCTGCATTTCCCCTTGTGAATTGTTGCTAGTAATTCTTTTTTTCTTCTCACAACACTCCACCCATGTCCCTCAGTTCTGACTTAAAAAGATTCCTGCACTTCAAAACTCACCTTTTCTGATTAATCTAATTGGAAGTAATGTCATATTCTCTGAGTCTTTTTTTTTTTGGCAGGATCTTGCTTTGTTGCCCAGACCAGAGTGCAGTGGCACAATCATGGCTTACTGCAGCCTAAATCTCCTGGGCTCAAGTGATCCTCCTATCTCAGTCCCCCAAGTAGCGAGGACCACAGGCATGTGCCACTAAGCCCGGCTAATTAAAAAAAAATCAAAAACTGTAGAGACTGGGTCTCAAACTTCTGTGCTCAAGCGATCCTCCCACTTCAGCCTCCCAAAGTGCAGGGATTACAGGCATGAGCAACCACGCCCAGCTGAGACTCTTTAATTCTTCAAATATACCACTCTTAGGACACTTGTTACATATTGCTTTGTTTTTAGTACTTTGAATATGTCTTATCCATATTGTTAGACTCTAAGCTGTTTGTCTTACATCTTTGTATTTGCTGAATAATTTCCTGTTTTATACATAGTAAGAAATCAATAGATATATACTTAATAAGTAGATATTATTGATTTAATAAGTCAAACTGCTGTGAGTGGTAAAGAGGGATATTCAGCCTGCTCACCACAAATCAACAAAAGCTACGGGAAGCATGAGGGGATGGTATTGATTTTCTCTGAGGTCTACAACTACATTGAAGATATCCCACCAGGTCCCCTTCTTACACCCCTCAGATACTGCTAATCAGTCCTAGCACTCATTCTCTTTGAACCTGGACAAGGTGTCTGACCCTTCTCAAAACAGCATCAGACAGCCACCTCCATTGACTGAAGTTGACAATGGAGAATAAAACTCATTACCCCTGCTGACTCCAGGGGCCCCTTTTTACAGATGAGAAAAGTCCCAGAAAGATCCAGGGACATAATCAGGTAAAGAAATTCCTGCTAACAGCTGAGTAGCCAATCAAAGTACAGTACATATTCATCCAGAGTTCTGAGTATGTTTTCCTAGAAGCCTGTGCGATCCTAACCAACTCTTTGAACCTACTTCATTGGTCCTCAAAGAGCTTGATGTTCTGGGAACTTGGGAGCCTCCAATCAGGTCCGGAATGACTCCTTGAAATTTGGAGATATGCACTTATGTCAGGATGAGCTTCACCATGTGGGATAGCAGAAGGTGCTCAGACCGAGGAGCCAGGCAAATCTCAGTTGAATCTCACTTCTGTACCCACTGGCTAGCAAGTCACCTCTTTGAGCCCCAACTGCCACACCTGTAAAGTGGGCCTAGTAAGACTCACTGCATGGGGTGACTGCAAGGGACTCCCGATGGCATGTGGTAAGTGTGAGTCTCTTCTCCACTCTATTCCCTGCAGAGTGGGGAAAGTGAAGACATTTAAGTGGGCTTCTTTGCACTTCCCCTCCACAAACACAATTATCCCCATCTCTAAAGTAGGCCTTACTTTTTTGAGATCATGTCAATGCATTGCCTTTAACTAGAATGTATAAGATGTTAATGATATTATTCTGCAAGTAATAAATCATACTGCATATTGAATGAAAAGAAAAATGTAGAACTGACTTCTTAATCAAGGGCAGTTCTTGTAGCATCTGTCCCAAAAGTACAGTGGTTTTTAGCACATCTGTTCTTCCATAGGTACCTGCATCCAGCTCTGCACAGGTGACTGGGACTGCAATCCCGGAGAGCACTGTGTCAGCAATGGGTGTGGTCATGAGTGTGTTGCAGAGTAAGGACAGGTAAAAACACCCGGCCCTCTCTGCTTTCCCAAACGTTGTTCAGTCTAGGAGGGTTGTGCACTTAGCCTCAGTAGGACTTTCCAGAAATGAGTAGGACAGAAACCTGTCTCCCTCTTCCTCCAACCTTCCCAAGAAAAAGATGCATCCATCACAGGATGGTGGTTTCCAGACCTTTAAAATAATTCCCTAACTCAGTATGTCCTGGAGCAAAATCAGACTATTTATTTAAGCAAAATGATAAAAATCACACATAATCCCCCACCTCAAAACGTCTGCTTAACACTTTGGTGCATATTTTAAACATACACAAATATATAATATTTATATAAAAATGAGATAATCTTGTGCCTTTTATTTTTTTGAGATGGAGTCTTGCTCTGTCACCCCAGGCTGGAGTGCAGTGGCATGATCTCGGCTCACTGCAAGCTCCGCCTCCTGAGTTCACGCCATTCTCCGGCCTCAGCCTCCTGAGTAGCTGGGACTACAGGCGCCGGCCACCGTGCCCGGCTAATATTTTTGTATTTTTAGTAGAGACAGGGTTTCACTGTGGTCTTGATCTCCTGACCTCATGATCCGCCCACCTCGGCCTCCTAAAGTGCTGGGATTACAGGCCTGAGCCACCGTGCCCAGCCCCAAACAACTTTAATGTCAATACTAATGCTTCTATCCCATCATCTTTGATAGAAGTTCATCATCTATGCTCAGATACTTAGCAACCTTTAGTAATACATGTTTAAGATATTTCTTATTTTGATATTATGAATAGGACTGTAACAAGTACTAAACTGTATACATATTTGTCCTTGGGACAAATTCTAAGATGTAAAATTGATGACTAAAGAGTATGTTCATTGGCCGGGTGCGGTGGCTCACGCCTGTAATCCCAGCACTTTGGGAGGCTGAGGCGGGAGGATCACGAGGTTAGGAGATGAGACCATCCTGGCTAACACGGTGAAAACCTGCCTCTACTAAAAATATGAAAAAAAAAAAAAAATTAGCCGGGCATGGTGGCGGGCACCTGTAGTCCCAGCTACTCAGAAGACTGAGGCCGGAGAATAGTGTGAACCCGGGAGGCGAAGCTTGAAGTGAGCCGAGATTGCACCACTGTACTCCAGCCTAAAAAAGTATGTTCATTTTAACCCTGTGACGTACATTACCATGTTGACTTATGAGAACCCCTTTTCTGTGAAAATGTCTCGGGGGCCTCACAGGATAATTTATTTGTTTTCAGTAGCCATTAGTTGAAAAATGCATAATAAAAAGCTACCATAATTCAGTTTTGATTATAAACTAAGTTGCACTAAACACAAAAGAATCAGCACACACTTTAAATAAAAACCCTTTGTGTTCAGAATGTATTATTTGGCCAATCCACCTGCAATCCTTGGGGTGCTTAGGGCCTGGCTGGCTCTTTGCAGGTGTGATTGATTTCCCAAGTCAGGAACTGTTGCCTCTTGATTGTATTCTGTGGACCCAGGTCCCCAAACCAGTAGGTCTGGGGCATAATTTTTTTGTCTTTTTCTCAGATGAAGAGTTATCTTAAGGATCATCTTTCTCTAAGATAAGCATCCCTTCCTGGAGTTCCTATCTTCCAAGATGTGACTGTCTGGAGTTCCTCGACCAGGAAGATGGATGAAAATGGCGAGCCTGTGGATAGGGACTACAGGGGATATGGGAGGCAGGGAAGAGGGGTTGTTTCTTTTAATAAATCATCACTGTTAAAAGCACTCATACTATTTGAGTTTTTGGTTAAAGGTGAGGAGGAGGGGGGAGAAGGACAGATGACATTTGTTGCGTACTGACTATCAACAAGGACCATGTTAAATTCTTCCCAGACATTATCTAAGTATCCTTAACAACCTTTTGACTGCACTTCTTTTTATTTTTTTTTCTTTTTTTTTTGAGACGGAGTCCGGCTCTGCTGCCCAGGCTGGAGTGCAGTGGCCGGATCTCAGCTCACTGCAAGCTCCGCCTCCCGGGTTTATGCCATTCTCCTGCCTCAGCCTCCCGAGTAGCTGGGACTACAGGCGCCCGCCACCTCGCCCGGCTAGTTTTTTGTGTTTTTTAGTAGAGATGGGGTTTCACCGTGTTAGCCAGGATGGTCTCAATCTCCTGACCTCGTGATCTGCCCGTCTCGGCCTCCCAAAGTGCTGGGATTACAGGACTGCACTTCTTATCATCACCATTTGAGGACGCTGAGGTTTGGGGCAAAGTCATATAGCAAGTAAGTGTCAGGGCCTAAACTATAATCTCATGTCGAATGCCACATAAGGCCTATGCATTATAGCATGGTAGTCAGGAGCCCTGACTCTGGATTTCAAACCCAGGCCCACCACACAGCCACGTTGCCTTCAGTGAGAATCTTCGTCTTTCTGTGATTCAGTTTCTCATATATATAATAGTACCTCATAAAACTACAAAGATAAAAGAGGGTCATGTAGAGTACTGACACATAGAAAGCATTCAGTAAGTGTTAACTACAATGATTATTAACACAGTAGTACCCCTAATCCATGGGGGATATGTTCCAAGACCCCCAGTGAACGCACAAAACCGTGGATAGTATCAAACTCTACATATACTGCCATGGATAGCATCAAACTCTATATACATGTGTTCTGTCCTATAAATACATACTTATGATAGAGTGTAATTTATAAATTAGGCACAGTAAGAGATTAACAATAACTAATAATAAAATAGAACAAATAAAACAATATGCCAACATCACTACTCTTATGCTTTGAACCCATTATTAAGCAAAATAAAGGTTACTTGAACACAAGCACTGGGACAGCGGATCTCATAATTGAGATGGTTATTAAGTGACTAACGGGTGGGTAGCATATAAGGTGTGGGTATGCTTGACTAAGGGATGATTTACATTCCAGGCAGAATGAAGTGGGATGGCTCAAGATTTCACCACACTACTCAGAACAGCAGCAAGTTGAAATGTATGAATTATTTCTGGAATTTTCCATTTCGTATTTTTTTTTTTTTTTTTTTTGGACGGAGTTTTGCTTTGGTCACCCAGGCTGGAGTGCAATGGTGCGATCTCGGCTCACTGCAATCTCTGCCTCCCAGGTTCAAGTGATTCTCCTGCCTCAGCCTCCCAAGTAGCTGAGATTATAGGCGTGTGCCACCATGTCCGGCTAATTTTTGTATTTTTAGTAGAGATGGGGTTTTAACATGTTGGTCAGACTGGTGTCGAGCTCCTGACCTCCAGTGATCAGCCGGTCTCGGACTCCCAAAGTGCTGGGATTACAGGCATGAGCTACTGCGCCCAGTGCATTTCATATTTTCATACTGTGATTGACCACGGGTAATTGAAAAGGCTGAAAGCAAAACTACCGATAAGTGCGGACTACTATGTAATCAAATAGATACTCTGATGACCCTGAAACAGAACTCAAGGCCAATCCTCCTTCCTAGCCTCTCCTGGTTAAATGTGTAATCTGGATACTGAAATCAAGCTCCTCTCTTCTGGTTTTCCCTATTACAAAATGTGGGAAGTAAAAAACAATGTGTTTATAATTTCTTGTCTATGTTCTTCACAATCACAGCCAGCCTGGGCTGCAATCTGATTTCAACCAATTTGCTGCCTGTGCAGCTTTGACCAACCGTTTATACTCTTTGGCACCATTTTCTCAACTGTAAAAGGGGGAAATAATATCTACCTCATTTGATGCTAAGACTTATAAAACTTTATAGTTTACAAAGCATTTTCACAAAAATCCCATTTGATTTGCGCATCAACCAATGGCAAATAGGGTACCCTGAATAAAAAATTAGTGAGTTCATTCACACTCCAGGGGCTGTGCTAGCCCTGGGATACAACAGCAATTGAGACAAACAGGATCTGTGCCTTCATGGAGTTAACATTCTAGAGGAAGCAACAGATGATAAAGTAAGCAAATAAACAAGATAACTGCAGGTTATGGTAAATTTTCTGAAGGAAATAATCAAAGATGTGAATTAGAGTGAAATGGGGGTATGCAAGCCTACATGAGTTAGGATGACCCAGACTCTCATGAAGGGATAAAAATGAAGTCTTGAGAGGTTTCCAAACATGAAAGGAGTGAAATTCCATTGAGGTTCCAGATCATCCGATGCAAACGTGCTTAGCACCGCTTAAAGCCCCTCAGTCACTGCAGGACTATGAAAATGTGGAGAATTGAGGAGACAGGAGATTTTCTTGGAAGAAGGCTTTTGCCATGGTGTGTTTTCACAGTTTCAGCGTGGGAGATGGGAGCAGGAGTGCTACTGTATAAACTCAAGCCAATGTAGGGTGCCTTCAAAGACCTCCCTCAGAGCTTGATATATGTTTCCTTCAGTTGGTGATCATTGCAGAGTAGGGATATCCATTTCCTTAAAGGAACCACACTAATCCACAAGGGTATTTTCTACCAGAACTCAACAGACTGGCATCAGTATACTGTATTTTACAATTTCTGGACCATTCCAACCTGAATAACACAATACGTAGGTCATCCATATTGCAACTTAAGGTCAACCACACCAAACCCAGATCCTTCCCACAGTCTCTTTGAACCACCTGCATTGTGGAAATGACCATTCACATCCTTCTAGCCCAATGTGTAAGACAGCTCTTTAGTACTACTTCACATAATCTTGGTCTTACATTCTTATTCTAGCCTTTGCTACAGCAACTAGTTTATCACAGGCATCTACTAGCTTAGCATAGGTCTAACTGGTGAGAGCCTTGCCTCAGATATGCACCCTAGTTTCCTCACTGTTGCCTCAGGGCTTCTTTGACTATGCAACATAGGACTCCTGCAGGAACCAAGCACAGATACATGCTCAACACAGGAACACCAGTGAATCAATGCCTTGTGGGCAACTTTTGACAATAGAGCCAAAAGCTGACAGATAAATGCTTCCCCTCTCTGTTCCTTCAGAAGGGTTTTGAGAGCTTCACAAGGCTTCTCAGAAACTCCTGAGGACTGAACAATCAGTCACCCCTTGCAACGGCCATCTCAATAGCACATATTGGTATTAATTCTCCTTCCTTCCTTGTTCATTCCTGGATAAACCACTCACCTATCAACGTTGTCTGAGGCTCTGATTTCAGGGAACCCAGATTAAAATATCCAACGACTAGGTTTCAGCTCCTGATCTTCTCTGAACAAATGCTTGAATACATTTCTTTACACGAATACACACACATACATGCACATATACCATGCACATATGGACACAGACCAGGAATAAGAAATAACATACCAGCACAATGGAATCTAAATCCAAACAAAAAAATTAACATTTCTTTCCAAGCCTAAAGTCTTCAGAAAACTACCTCTGAAGACTGCTAAAGCATACCCCCAGTTTTCATTCCTGAACAGAAATGTTTTATTCTCAGGATAAAATATACATTCAGGTGACTTCAAGGCTTTCCCTAAGGGCCAAGGGTGAGGTTTTGCTTTATATTTGCATAACTCAAAGGCCCTAGAGACGGTTTTCCCAATCTGCCCAACTGTGAAAGCCAAGCCTCCACTTCCTGGATGACTGAAAACTGATCACAGATTTTTAAATGGCCATTGTATTCTCCAGCTTCTTGACTTCAAAAAATCTTGGGGTGTCTCAACTCAACCTGGTCACCCTTGGGCAGATTATGTTTTACATGATTCAGCTGAACTCCAAAATTACTCTTCTAGTGGGGCAAGGTGCCTCATGATCTATGACAGGATTCACACTGGGAAAAGGGGAGAAAAAGGAACCAAGAGTGCAGCCAGCTGTCACTTAAGTAGGGAAAGCTGCCCTATATTCCACTGGCCAGATTGTAATCACATAGCCACAGCCAACTGCAAGGAATGCTGGGGAATGTAGCCTTTATTCCGGGTGGTTTTGTGCCTGGGGCAAGATTTTAGAAGAGTAGAAGGGTGTCTTAGAACTAGCAGTTTCTGCTACTGCCATCCACAGCATAACCTCTCCAACTCCAGGCCGAATCTGAAACTCTAGTACTTAATAGAGTACCTTCAGCCCTGTCCAGGAACAAATTCTGGGAGGGCAAACTTTCTGGAAGCACAAATTGAGAACTCACTTTTCAGTCAGGGCTCAAGAAGGAGTGGCCAGCGAAAAATCTCCAAGCCAATTCTTTCTTTCTGTAGCCAATTTCCTCTCTCTTCTCTCCTCTCTCTCTCTCTTTTTTGAGACGGAGTCTCGCTCTGTCGCCCAGGCTGGAGTGCAGTGGCGCGATATTGGCTCACTGCAAGCTCCGCCTCCCTCAGCCTCCCGAGCAGATGGGACTACAGGCGCCCGCCACCACGCCTGGCTAATTTTTCTTTTTTTATTTTTAGTACAGACGAGGTTTCAACGTGTTAGCCAGGACGGTCTCCATCTCCTGACCTCGTGATCCGCCCGCCTCGGCCTCCCAAAGTGCTGGGATTACAGGCGTGAGCCACTGCGCCCGGCCTCCAAGCCAATTTCTGACAAGCATTTGCAGGGTACCAGTCGGAGGCGTCCCGCAGTCACGCAAACCCCTCTGAGTCCCAGTCCGGTCCAAAAAAAGTACTTCCGGAACTAGCGCGCGGAGCGGGAGGATGCCCCGGAAGTATTTCCCTGGGACCTCCCCCCTCCCCCACACGTAGGAAAGATGGCTGCTGTGCAAGTTGCCAGCTCCTTGCCTTCCGGGCAGCCGCGGGAGGCACCGCGGGAAGCAATCCCAGAGCGAGGCAATGCGTTTCGCCGCTTGTCTGCCAGGCTCTGCGCCCTTCGCCCGGATGACAGCAGCTCCGCCCGCACGGAGATCCACCTGCTCTTCGATCAGCTCATCTCCGAGAACTACAGCGAGGGCAGTGGCGTGGCTCCGGAGGTAGGCGGCGCGCCCGGGAGAGAGCTGGTGCGGCGCCTGCTGGCCCCAGCCCCACCCCTCCGGGAACCCAGCTGGTGGCCTTCGCCTGCCTTTCTCTGCTGTTCCTACTCTCGCGCCTGATGATTTAGTTTCAGGCTGGCGTGCCCCCTCCTACCTTGGCACATTCTTAGTTCTCCATTTGGAAGACCCTGCAGTGCTTGGCACGCTCGACTCATTCAAAACCCAACTTGACGACTCCTGCTCTGATAATGCCTCGGGTTTTCTCTCTGATACCACCTTTCCATCTGTCCGCACCCTCCTTCACTCCCTCTCTATGCACCCAGAACACTTTGTTGACAAAATGCATCATTAGTACTGTTTATTGGGTACATGGTACACGGACCACGTGGGAATCTTAGAACTTGAGTAGTATTAGGTCTTTTTTTGCTGATGAAAATACTGAAGCTCATAAAAATACAGTATACAAAACTCTGCCACAAAGCCCCTACGTTTTGTGTTCCTACACACTGGCTCCTCCCCTCTGCCGTCTTTTTGAGTAATCTTACACACATAAAGCCTTAAATTAATGAATTCTCTGAACTGTTGACACCATGGCCTTCTGGCCCTACGTAGGAAAGAGGGAAGTGGTGCAAGTTGCCTGCTTGCGCAGGCATTTCAAACTAGACAGTTCCTAAAGATGAAATTCGTTAGCTCCAAACTCACATTCCCGTCCACAACCCATCCCACTTTGCAACACACATGCACCATCCACCAAGTCACACAAGACACAAACACTGTTTCTTCCCTCCTTCATCCCAGATCCTGTCCAATTCAGATATTTCAGAATGTGTCTCATACATATTTCTCAGTTCATCCCCTCCTGTCTGTTCCCATAGCGAGTGCCTTAGACCTCAGGCAAGGCGTCTTATGCCTGGACTGTTCCACTGGTCTCTTCTAACTGATCTCCTGCCTCCTGTCTAGCTCCTCTCCAAGCCAGTCATTCCTCTGATGCCAGAATGATCTTTTCTTTAGGAGGAAAAAAATTTGATCATAAAATTTAAAATCTGCTTTGGAAAAGTCTTCAATAAGTATCGGTAAATGGTTGAAGCAAGTTGCAGAACAATTCATACAGAATGAGATCTGTATGAAGCTGGAGGAGGGATTTTAAAATATGTGTGTTTATGTATGCAAAGTAAAAGGTCTGAAAGAATTGACAACAGAATAATAGTGTATGTCATTAGGAAGCAGAGTGAGATTAAGGCAGTAGTCGGGGACTTTTGCTGTATTTGTATAATTCGATACTTTTGCAACAAAACTTCCTACCTTTCCATTCTCTCCTGTTACTCCTTTTGTTCCTGTGTGCAGTCATTTAAAACTTGCTGTTCTTCAGGCACCTACTGGTGTTTCACACCTCCAGGTTTTTGCATACTCTGACCACTTTGCTTGCAGTGTTTTTTGATGCCCTATCTGGCAAATTTCTCCTCATCCTTCAAATCATTCCAGGTTCTGCTTTACAGTCACCTCCACAAGGCCTCCCTAATTACTGTTTCTGGACAGAGTTTGTACTTTATTCTTTCAGCACTTTATTCACCTTATTTTAATTATTTGTTGTGTTTCTTTCTGTCACTAGTTTGTGAGCTCTTTGAGGTTCGGGAACATGTTTGTTTTTACCTCTGGAGCCCAAGGACCTAGCACACTATGGCACGTTGTGGGTGCTCGGAACCTTGTCATTCTATAAACATCAATGGACGAATGAAGAGTGTGACTTGCAAATAGGTCCCTCTTCTTTTTTTTTTACGAATTCCCTAATTATGCATAAAATCCATAGAAGTGTTAGGTCTGATTTTTCCCAATGACATTGAAAATCTGGTTCACTTACCTTTTGGTATTTTTAACTTTCAGTTTGTGCTTTTATACCCTAGAAGCCTTTCTTTGGTTGTTTAATTATATTGTCTCTACATATATAGAGAGCAGAGTCTTCAGCCTGACCAAAACCATGTTGATTCTTTTCCTTTTTTTTTCTTTTTTCTTTTTTTTTTTTAAGAGACAAGGTCTCACTCTGTCATCCAGACTGGAGCGCAGCAGCAAGATCATAGCTCACTGTGACCTTGAACTCCTGGGCTCAAGCTGTCCTCCCACCTCAGCCTCCCAAGAAGCTAGGACTGCACACCACCATTTCCAGATAATTTTTTTTTTAAAGTTTTTTTCTGTAGAGATGGAGTCTCACTATGTTGCCCAAGCTGGTCTTGGACTCCTGGGCTCAAGCAGTCCTCCCGCTTTGACCTACCAAAGAACTGGGATTAGGTGTGAGCCACTGTGCTTGACTTTTTCCTTCTTTTTTAGCACATCCTATTTTTGTGCTGTCACTTCATTTTTTTCCTTCCTGCCTCACATTTTCTTTCCCCATTTTGAATGTGAATATTTACTTTTGTTTTCCCATTTGGCTGTGTTTTGAGGATCCTCACTTGACTAATAAGTATTTTACCTCCTCTTTGTTTTTTTTTTTTTTTTGGTAGGACGTTAGTGCTCTTCTTGTCCAGGCTTGCCGACTGGTACCTCTTAACCAGAATCATCTTGTCAGCAAAGTGTCCCAGCTTATCCACCATTTACTTAACAGATTACAGGTAATCATGTGTGTAACTCTAGAATTCAGATCATGAACTTTTGAGACTAAGTAGATACCTTTGAAATACTACATCTGTAGTAGGTATGATAGACTGTTTTTTGAGATGCTGTAGGAAAAGCAAATGCCTTAATAATAATACTTTTAAAGCAAATATAACTCTGATCCAAAAAAAAAAATTATTCTGTCGAATTCTAGTAGTTTGTCCATTAGGAGTATGCCTTTCTGTTTGGTTCAGTTAACCAGTATCATTCAGGCTCCCAACCTTATAATTTCTTTCTTTCTTTTTTTTTTTGAGACAGAGTCTCACACTGTTGCCCAGCCTGGAGTGCAGTGGCGCTCTCTTGGCTCACTGCAAGCTCCACCTCCTGGGTTCACACCATTCTCCTGCCTCAGCCTCCCAAGTAGCTGGGACTACAGGCGCCCACCACCATACCTGGCTAATTTATAATTTCTTATGGAAGATATATTTGAACAAAATATATCTAAGAATAAATTGAAATAACTCCCTACCTCTTTCCCACCAATATTTTTCCCCTTTCCTGAAGCTACCATTTTTGTGGTCTACTTTTGATGCTTCTAAAATATAAGAAGTAGCTTGGGGCCAAGGGGACAGAAGGATAAAAAGAGCCCAGTTATTTATTTAAGACTATTACCACATGAATATGTGCATATATTTAAAAGCACAAAACGTATCAACTAGCATTATGTGAATTAGGATGCTTTTGGCTGCAAGGAACAGAAAAGCCATCCCAGAGTCACTAAACAACTTTAAAAAAAATAAAAAGGAATCACTCCATGTCCCAAGTCCCAAGGGAGGCATCTGTAGCCCCTTAATAATAAGAGGCTCATCTTTCCCTTCACCATCCTCAGCATGTGGGTTACCCTCAGCTAGCATCTCTCACAGTCATAAGATGGCTATGCCAATTCTGGACATCCCCTGCCAAAGAAACGATTAATGTTCAGCAGAAGCTAAATAACTGTATTTTATATTGTGTCTCTTATACTTAAGAGTAAGGAAATGTGTCCCATAAACTCTCTACTAGACTCCCCAGTATCTTGCTGGAGAGACTTAGGTCATATAAATACCTCTCTAAACCAGTCTTTAAGCAGGAGAATGGTCTTAGTGAATAGCTCCAGCCAGTAGTTTCAGTCTTCACTACACATTAGAATCACTTGGAGGAGGACTTAAGCTCCCTCGATGCTTACAATGTGCAGCAACAATTAGCCTACATCAGGGTTTCTCAGCCTCAGCACTATTGATATTTTGGCCCAGATCATTGTTTTAGGGGCTGTCTTGCACATTGTGGAATGTTTAGCAGCATCCTTGGGCTCTGCCCACTAGACGCCAGTAGCAGCTCTCCAATTGTGGCAGTCAAAAATACAGGCATTGCCAAATGTTTCTTGGGGGTTAAGGTTGCCCCAGGTTGCCCCACTCTCTTAAACTAATTAGCGTTTACCCGTAGGTCTCATGTGGGAGAGGTGGACTTCCAAATTAAATTAGTACTCTGCCAGCAGGGAAGGAAGAAATGGATGCTGGTAGGTAACCAACCAACTCTGCTGCATGGAGTAAGGCTGTTTTCCGTTTAGAATCGTCGAAACTAACATGGGGTAGCTCCTGTATGTTTACTATTCTCAGGCGTATCGTCTTTGTAACACTGGCAATTGGAGATGTTCCTGAACACCTGTGGCACCTATCACCCTTTACCAGCTTTCCAGCATTTGGTGCCAGTTAGTCTCAATTGTCCATGAATTGACACTTGGATTAGTCTGGTCTGTCCCAACAAGATGATCAGCTCCGTGACAGCAGGGATATGCCCTGTCTTTAGGGGGTATTACTCAGGTCATGTTAGAGATGCAGTAGGTGTTTAGCAGTTATATTGGTTCACTGTGTATTCGTTGAGTGTATTATGTATGAGGCAGTTTAATTAAATTTCAGTGCATTGAAATACTCAAATCTGTGTATTCACAGCTGCCAATGTCTGGTTAGTTCAAGGAAAAGTTACAAGGACTTTATCAAGTTCTACTTTACTAAAGAGGAAGAAGTGAGCAAGACCTTAGGGCGGGGAGAAGGCCCCTACGTTGATCAAACTTTCAGGCCCTTTAGAGGTGATCCTTTTGACACGTAAACGACAGACACACACTCTGTCTTTTATACAGCTTGATTCAGGTGAGCATACATGTCCATAAAAGCATAATATCTTTTAAAATTTAGATCAGAATATATCTTTTCCTGTTGTGTTAGGTAATTGTGGATGAACAGCACTTGGATTTCCTGTTGGCGTATACTATTTCGGCTATTCATCAGTGTAGTTCCTGGACACACATGGAAATTCTTCAAGCCCTGGCAGCTCTGGTGTACTGCAATGGCTCAAAATGTCAAAAGGTAGTTTAAAGTGCTTTATCCTTCCTTTGAAAGGCCAGGAGCACAGGCTCTGGTGCCAACACTGTGTTCAGGTTTCTATCTTGCTACTAATCTCTAGCAATTCTTACTTAGCCACTCTGGGCCTTGTTTCCTCATGTATAAAATTGTTACTCTGAGGATGAAGTGAGACAATACTTGTCAAGTTCATGGCCCTTGGTAAATAGTAACCATTATTCTTAATATTATCATTACCCATCAGCCATTCGGCCACACTAAAGAGCATCAGCTGCTTCCTAGGCTGGGAGTAATGATCCTTATTGATGCTTTTTGGCATATCTTTGCATATCCATCTGAGACATTTATCTAACAGCTAGTCTTTTGGTGCTTAACTGCCATTTAGTTAAAAAAAAAAGAGAGAGAGAGAGAAAAAAGAAAGAGAAGGAAAGAAAAAGAAAGAAAGAAAAAGGAAGGGAGGAGGGGGAGGGAGGGGGAGGGAGAGGGGCAGGAAGGGAGGGAGGGAGGGAAGGAAGGAAGGAAGGAAGGAAATCTGTGTAAAACATAATATTTTCCTAGAAGCTTTTCTTTGACCTATGTTGACTCTTACTTGTCTTAGTACCTCCCAGAGCTACTAGGCAAGACCGGACTCTTAATGAAGTTGAGTGACTTGGCTCAGTCTGATCCTGAAGTCAGGAGAGCTGCAGTACATTGTATGGCAAATTTATGTCTCAGGTATGTGGCTCCAGTCAAGTTTCTCAACAATCATAAGATAGTTCCTCTGTTGGGCCCTTTGTAGGTATTTCCCTCTGCCTGAAGCCGGGGCCGACTTAGACAAATAGCTAACTTTGCATTTCCCATGTACTTTACTAATAAAATCATCTTATGTTGTTAGTTAATTTTAATATTGCTTGTAAAGAGGGAAAAAATAGACTAGGACCATATTCCTAAAATGTGGTAATAGTGACATAATGTGCAGTATGTCAAAATTTTGTTTTCTATTGGTATAACTTCTAAGGATATTAAGTTTTTAAAAGGATATATTCATGCAAATTTCAGTGCTGGCGAGATGTATCTGTAAAGGGCAATTTCTTTTCTTTGAAGAAGACAGAAACAGCCCCAGCTGCTCCCCCTAGATTCTCACAGTAGGCAATTGAAAACGAGCAGCACAAATGTGAACTCGTCTCTGCATGGCACGGTGCTGTCCAGTGAGTAGGAAGGCAGGTACAGATGTGTGATTCTAGCTTGACAGGACCTGTCTGGATTATTTCCCTCTTGGGACTGAACAGCAGAACTAAAACAAGATTTTTCTTTCTCCATACTTTTTCTGCCACAAAATTCTGTAACCTTTCCTTATGGAATCCACCCTTCCTCTTACTCATTCTAGCCCTGTGCCTGTCCCCCAGCAGTAACTAATTAACCAAAATAATAACTTTTCATAGCATAGTTGCATTTAAGGGTATATTCCAGCTCTAATAGTCCATATTACTGCTATTTTTAATTAGTCTTTTGCAAGCCTCATTTCAAAAGAGACTGAGTTTGAGTTGTTTTCTCTATACGCATTTAGTATGCCCGGACAGCCATATTTGGAGGAACCCTACCAAAATATCTGTTTCCAAGCTTTCCTGACTATTTTACAATCTCCAAAATCATCTGATATGGATGATATCACATTTTGCATGGTAAGTGGACTAGCATTGATCTAGTGAATGTCGTGGATGTGTCTAGCAGCAGATTGGAAAAGTGTTACTAATGAGTTTAATTTGCACTATTAGCTTTGTCTAGAGCAATACACATATATGAAATGTTTGTAACCTAGAAAGACTAAAATCATACCGTTTCGGTTTAAATTATAAGAAGCTTTTTATTTGCTACATTTTACAATTCTAGCTTTTTAGAGGAAACTATTCTTTTTCCTTCTGAGTATAAAACCAACAGTTGCAGGCTAGTGACTATCTTTAAGATGGAAGTGAAGAGAGATTTCACCAAATATATCTGCAATATTTTATTTCTTTTTAAAAAATATGATGCAAATGACAGTTTGTTAACATCCTTTAAATTTAGAGTAACACATTTCAAATGTTATATATCTAAGATAAAGTTCCTTCTAGTCTCCTGCTCAGATGTGGCCACTGAAGACGATTTGTGCTATGTGCTCTCAGTTTTTTTTTTTTATGTATGTAAATGAGTATATTTACAACTTTAAATGGGGTCATATTTAACATACTGTTTTGTAACTTTCTTGTTTTGTTAAAACTTAATATATCTGGGTCATCTATTCGGTTCCTGTTAATATACCTCATACTTTCTAACTGCTATGGCTGGAAGACCTTGGACAAATTAGTTAACTTCTTGGAGCCTCCATATTCCTCCCTGAAAAGGGACTGATATAACCGCATTGTGGGGTTCTTAAGAGAAGTAGATGAAATAAAGCATTCAAAGGGTCTGCTGTTCTTGTTGTTGAGTTTTACATTTAGCAGAGGGTTAGCTTCTAATTATTATCATAATCATCATAACTGAAGTTTTTAAAATTTTCCCACTATTTCAAACAAGACTACAGTTCATATCATCCCAATGTAGGAAGTATTTCTTAAGGACAGAGTTCTAGAAATGAGATTACTGAGTCAAGAAATCAATCTTGGTCAGAATTGCCCTCCAGAAACCAAGTTTTTATAATTTATCATCTGTTCCCACATACATCCCCTTTCCTTTAAGAGGGCTGGGTTTGCCATGTTACAGAGCTTCCCCAATTCTGATCTGTGCTATATCTTTTCTATCACTTATCACATTTTTCTTGCTAAACATCTTCTCTCTTTTTTCTTACCATTTGTACATACGGATTTATAAATGTGTACAATAAGACCACTTCATTATTCTTTTCTTCTAGAAAAGAATTCATGGTAGTTTACCAGGTCTCCTTGGATCTTCATCTCTGCTCTGTGTGTGTATGTGTGTGTCTAAAGGTTTTTTCCATCATCCAGAGACTCTCTCTCTTCCTTCCTAAGTGGCGCTAGTAAGTTGATTCCTGGACAACCAGATTTTATTCTGCCTTCTAACTGGGTCTCCCTTTTCCCCCTAGTTACTGCAAAATGCATTAAAAGGTATACAGTCACTTCTAAATGGTGGGAGAATGAAACTAACACAGACTGATGAACTTGGAGCACTTTTAGCTGTGCTAAAGGTAAGACAAGTCTTCATATGATCATTGTCTTTCCTGTTTCAACCCATGGTACAAGGACCACTTTACATCCTTATTCTAAGGCTAACTTTGAGGTATTAAAAGTTCTTACATATATTTTGAGAAAGTAGACTAAAATGTTCATATTCAAAGACACTTAAGAACAGAAAATAATAAATCTCCATTTAATAAATGCATCAACATTTTAAAATTATCTCTGAATCTTAGGAAGGGAATAGGTAGGGGGGTATGACCTGTAGAAGATTTAATTATAGATTATGTTGTACCTGTTTGTACTTGCAAGAAGAGCCAGTGCTTCTCCTTGGCTTTCTCCTCCAAGTAGTAGGCAGGCCAACCAAGACGTGTGTCAGTGGGCAGCTTCTGAGCGTGCCAGTCAGTCGGAAAGTCAGGCCAGCATCTCCGGGGACCCAGCTTCTTCAGCCAGCAAAGTAAGAAGTAATTCTTTCCTTGTGGCAGTCTCTTGCTCCCACATCAAATAGAGAGATAGCTATAGGTGGAGATAGGTAAATAAAAATGATAAATTGGTTTAAAAAAATTGTAGACAGATAAAGTAATTGGATAAATTTTATGAATAAATAAGGAAACTAAAACCAGACCTGATTTGATCTGACTAAACCAGATCCAGCTGGAGGCCAGATAAACTTCAGCTCTTCTTTAAGCCCTACGCCTTCAAGGTTTCTATTTTCTGTCTCATTTATATTTCCTTAGTAGTCTTTTGAACATTAATCTGTGAGTGGTCTGATCCAGACATGGTAAATAGTTCTGTTTTATGATTAATGGTTTTTTTGGTTTTGTGTATGTGTGTGTGTGTGTGTCCTTGATTCATCATTATTAGAAGTTCATGTTTCACGGACTCCCCGGACTAAACATAGAGATGCCCACGGTGTTGTACCCAACTCCGCTTCCTCAGTATGATGGGCGAACACCTATCAAACCACAGCAATCAGAATCCAGTGCTTCTCGACCAACTTTGGTACATTTATGTTTATTTCGATTTAAGTTGTGGCGTATTTTTAATAGATTGCTATGTGTGTTTTCTGTGATTTGCATCACTACTACCCTAAAAGCCTACCTTGAATTTTATTTCAGTTTAGGGTTGTTAGCATAGTAAATTTAAATTCATCTGATGCTCAAAGTACCAGTTAAGCATCTTATACTTCTTAGAGGTGTAGTCAGTGTGACAGCTATAAAAATGAGCATCAACTTTATACCCCAAACCAAGCATTGTCATCCCCATGATGCCCAAGACCAGGAGTCAACAAAGTTTTCTAAACTTTCTCTACAAGGCTAGTAAATACTTTAGGTCTCTGTCATAACTGCCAACTCTATTGTAACAGAGCAAAAGCAGCCATAGACACTATGTAAATAAATGGGCATGACTGTTTCACTAAAACTTTATTTACAGAAGCAGGCTGTGTGTTGGGCTGGATTTGGCTTTTGGGCCATAATTTGCCAGCCCCTCTCTAGATCGTTAGAAGCCCATCTACCAGTCAGTGCGCCATCTCCACACCTTACATTCACCTGATTTCCCAGCCTTTCCAGATAGCTGCCATCTGCCTCATGCTTAGGTTGGAGAACCTGGAGCATACAGATGTATGGCCAAGGATTCACTTCCAGAAATGTCATACCTGATCAAAATGCTTCTTATTAGAAATTGTTTCACTCATTCACTCACTCAGCATTTACCCAACGTCTGCTGTATTCCAGACACTGTGCTAAGCACTAAGTATATAGACTGGCTGCTTTTAGGAGTTTGAGGGAGAAGGCAAAGATGGATAAACAACTACAATGCAATATTATTGTTTCTCTCATTAGAATATTCACAGAGTACTCTGGGAACACGTTGAGGGCACCCAGTCTAAATGGAGGAGGAAGAGGAGGCTTTTTAAAGGTGTGGTAGCTAAACAGAGATTTCAGAGTGAGTAGCAGTACTGACAAGGAGGAATGAGTGTTTCATGCTGATAAAATGAAAGGCGCATAGACATAGAGAATGAGAGTATACATTGCCCATTTGGTTTTTTTTTGTTTTTTTTTTTGAGACGGAGTCTCGCTCTGTCGCCCGGGCTGGAGTGCGGTGGCCGGATCTCAGCTCACTGCAAGCTCCGCCTCCCGGGTTCACGCCATTCTCCTGCCTCAGCCTCCCAAGTAGCTGGGACTACAGGCGCCCGCCACCTCGCCAGGCTAGTTTTTTGTATTTTTAGTAGAGACGAGGTTTCACCATGTTAGCCAGGATGGTCTTGATCTCCTGACCTCGTGATCCGGCCGTCTCGGCCTCCCAAAGTGCTGGGATTTCAGGCTTGAGCCACCGCGCCCGGCCACATTGCCCATTTGTTAACTAGCAGGACTAGAGTTTCAGTGCGGCAGAGAAAGAATGGAGCCATTGTGTAGCAGAGGCTGAATGATGAGATTCTTGTACAGGAGGCTGAGGAGTTTGGGTTTTTATCTCGTAGGCAATAGAGATTCATTAAAGAATCTTGTATAGGGGAATGACGTTATCAGATTTGCGTCTTAGAAAAATCACTGTGGTAGCAAATAAAAAAGTATGGGTCTGGGGCCACAATAAGTAGTCCAAGATAGAAGTAATGGGAGCTTCCTTCCCCAAGGCCACAGACTTTGAGAACGTGGAGGAAGACCCAGATTCCAGATATACTTGGATATCAGAAAGAGAGTAACAGGGAGAAAGAAAGAAAGAAAACTGGCTTCTACTTAGTATCTACTTGTACAGAGACCCAAGGCCCTGAAATATGCATTGTATGTAATGGACTACCGTCTCTTCTATGCGGGCATGTAGTGATACTAGCTATGTATCTTACTTGGAGAACGGATAAAATAGACACTCAAGTCATTTTCTATAGGCTTTAATGCTTTTGAGAAATTCCAATTGAGAAGGCTGAGTACTTTCCCAACACCTGTGCAAGGTAGGTGGTATTAGCCGCATACTTACAGATAAGCAAGGTCAAGCTCAAGAGAGGCTAAATGATTTGCCTCAAGTCAGAGAGGTACAATTTAAACCCAGGCCACGTGTTTTACTGTGTCTCATGTATTTCATTCCTTCTTTCTAATAGTAGACAGTCAGCACTTAGCATCGTGCCTGATGCCTAGGGTATTAAAGAAGTTCCACTTTTTTCTTTTCTCTTTTCTTCTTTAAACTACATGTTGGGGACATATTTAGTCACTTTAACATGAAGAAGTAATGATTCAGTGAAAAGCCATTCTGAAGTAGCTATTACGTATGTCTTCGTTTGCTCCTAAAATCAGAATAAAAAGAAAAAATCCAAAGTTAAACCAAAGAAAATCCAGCAAGGAGAGGAGGAGGAAAAGGAATCCAGTGGTGAAATAGAGGCAGCCTCAGTCACTGGCACAGGCAGAGTGAACCTGCATGAAGGGAACGCATGGTCTCCCTCCTCCCTGGGTGTCCAGAGTTTGCCTTTAGATGGAAGTGGAGCTGCAGGAAAAGATGGAGTCTCCTCACCCTTCAGTTCTTCCAGTTGGAAAAGGGTCAGCAGTAGTGAGTCAGACTATTCTGATGCTGAAGGAGGCATGCAGAGTAAAATGAGGTAGTAGTATTTTGTTACATTTTTATATGTTGTATTCTAAGTTGCATGTAAGTTTATAACTTTCCTGAAAAACTTGACTGCTGCGTGTGATTTAACTTGAAGAGCCTGATTTCTGGGGGCATGGTGTTATTCAGAACATGACTTGCTGTCTTGATCTGCCATTGCACATGTCATGCCTCTCCTTAGAATATTCTTTTTTGCCTTTTCATCTTGCGAACCACTACTCATCTTTGATATAGGCTCTGAAATCATATTCCCCGGGAAGCCTTTTCTGCCTTAGTGTTATTCGTGACATATTATGGTTATCTCCTTAACTGTTCCTCGCTGCCTAGCTTGTCAAGGCTGGGGCTTTGTTTATGTCTAGCAGCCTCAGCATGATGCCTGGCACATACACAGGTCATTCAGTAATACTCGTTGAATGGATGGATGGATACTCGGCAGTGTTTCGTGTCTAACACTAGTTTCCTGATATCAAAATGTTGTCCTCTTGTTCTCCAGTTGTGTTTTTTAATTGTCAGCCTTAATAACTTGTTATAGAAACAAATTGTCTTAACATGTTTTGATTGTACTTTGAAAGAAAAATTTTAATAACACATTGACATCTTTAGGAATTATTTAGAATGTTTAATTTTTGTATGTATCTTTTGAATTAGTGGAAATAAATACCAAATACCGTTTCATGTTTGCATTTTGAAAAAAAAATGATTTTTTAAATTTTTTTTTTTTTTTTCTTTTGGGTATGAAAGGTCTTACCAAGCCAAAGTTCGCCAAGGAGCCTTAGTTTGTTTTCTTTCTACTATAAAATCGATAGAAAAAAAAGTTCTTTATGGCTACTGGTCAGCCTTTATTCCTGATACGCCTGAACTTGGCAGCCCACAATCAGTGTCCTTGATGACTCTTACGTTGAAAGACCCTTCTGCAAAGGTAAGAGAATTTAAACTCTAAGCTTTATAATAGGAAGAAAAAATGTACAGATCCTTATTATTTTCCCTGCCTTATCCTATCTGATCTGAATATAGCTCTTAGTAACACTGACCCAAGTTCTGACTTGAGAACCACTGGACAGACAGGAAAATAGGAAGTGGGCTTTTGTGAATAATATGTTGAGGCTGATCATATAGGATCACTTCTGCCCCAGGGCTTGCTTGAAGCCTGAGCACACTGAATTCTACCTTTGGTGTCTCCCTTGAACTGCACTGAAGCAGCTGTGCTTCTCTTCGTTTTGTGGAAATGTTGATTGCTGTGGTATTTATAATAAGAAAACATCAGAAATGGCTTAAACAACTCAGTAGAATATTATGGTACCTAATGGCTATGAAGGATGCATAAGGCTTAGAAAAATGCTCAAAATGTTCTGTGAAAACACAGGATATGGAATTAAATATACAGTAGGATCCCAAACATGTTTTTTTTTCCTTGTAACTTTTCCAGTTTTCAAATCATGTGTAATAAATATTTACATATTTTAATGAGAAAAACTTATTTTTAAAAAAGAAGAAGAAAATGATTGGCAGGCATGGATACCTATAGCAAGATATCTCACGGCTGATCAAATATTTGCCTCTGCTTAGATATGTTAATTCCTCTCCAGAATTTAGCCACTTAACCAAGTAAGGAAAATAGCCTGCTGTTTACAACAGTGAATATTAAAAAGTCATGCCGAATGGCATCTGGGTGTCCTCAGGTAACCAACTACCCACAAAGAGAGAAGTTTTAATTAGGCCAACAGCATATTGTTCCTTTTCTATTTTAAAGATTATTAAGGGGTCAGGGGTGGTAACCCACAATACGTTGGAATTCCATATGAGTCATCTCCTTGAGTAACTTACTATATAAGAACATTTCTGGATGACCCATCAGAAGCTTTTACAAGGTAAAGAAAAATAAGTTAGCTTCAATTTTATACCCCCGCAAAAAAATGACTTGTGGGGTATTTCAAATACTCCTTATCCTAGGAAATTAAACTGGCAGAAATTTTACAAATTAACTAAATCAATAGTGAATGAGAACCTGGGAGAAAAATGGAAAATGAGTGGTGGCAAATAAATCAGTAATGAAGCCATTAGAGTAATTGAAATAAAAGCTGCTAAAAATATTGAGAACATATATTTGAAGACACTCCAGCTGGGGGAGCTGCCAGCAGTGGCCAAGGAGATGGTGCTGTGGAGCAAGCAGCAGCCCAGCTTCATCACCTGTATCACAGCTGCCCAGCCAAGGGGATGCGGGACGTGGGGGTTTGGAACATGAATACATAAAGGTTATGAGGTCATAGCTGATGAAAATGAATTGGAATAATTTTCCTGACATTTATATCTTCATATTTTTAAAAATGTTTACATTTCACTTAAAGTGCCATGAGAAATTTCACATATTGCAAAGTGGTCTTATCCATCCCCTTGATTTACGTACCTTTTAGACTTGTTCTAGGTACTTAAGTTTGGTGAATGCAAGAAATGTGCTGAGGAAAAAAGATACAGAACTTCCTTCTGGAGATGTCATAGATCCAGTACAAAAAGCCACAAGGAACTCCTGGAGAAATAAAAAACAAAACAAAACAAAACAAAAAAACAGTCGTCCTACTTAAAGAGGATTTTAAAAGATGAAAGAAATTAAATTAGTTCAGTATAATTGCAAGTGAAATGATTGTACTTGAGAGATTTTTAAAATCAAGTGTTAACTTGGAAGGGTTTAAATAAGTGTGGAGATTATTGTTTACAACAAAGCTTGGAACATACCTTTGCAGTCTGTCCATAGTGTAAGTAACTGTGCACCAAGACATATACTAGAAGGAAGTGTTGTGGTAGGTGATGTCATAGGACAGCCTTTTTTTTTTTTTTTGAGATGGAGTTTCGCCCTTGTTGCCCAGGCTGGAGTGCAATGGTGGGATCTCGGCTCAACGCAACCTCCACTTCCCGGGTTCAAGTGATTCTGTCTCAGCCTCCCGAGTAGCTGGGACTACAGGCATGCACCACCATGCCTGGCTAATTTTGTAGTTTTAGTAGTGACAGGATTTCTCCATGTTGATCAGGCTGGTCTGGAACTCCTGAGCTCAGGTGATCTACCTGCCTCGGCCTCCCGAAGTGCTGGGATTATAGGCGTGAGCCACCGCACCCAGCCCAGTGGGACAGGCTTTTAAAATAAAGACTTCTAGAAAGTTATGTGCATTAAAATTAAAAATAACAGATCATGTAATTAGAATAGAACAGCATTCTGGATTGACCAGATTAAAAGAGCTGCCATGATTTCAGGCCAAGTGGTCATCTCAGGTATTCCTTGTGCATGTAGAGTTAGATGGCTGGAGTTCCTTTTAGCCAGGATTAAATAAGACAACAATAGTTTATCTTGTCATTGAAGTGCTTAGTGGTTAGTTTTGACTTTATGGCAGGTCTGATATGACCCATGGCATACTCAGCTGAAAGCACAATTTTAACTGGTGTACTGAGAAGTTTTCTAAAGACTAATGGACAGAAGGAAAGGTGATTAGACTCTTCCAGTCAGAATGCCAACAATAAACAGAGGCTACTTTTAGGAAATTGCAACATGATATGCTAGAATGGTTAACTGGGGAGAAGAAAACTTAGAAATGTCCATTAGGATTTGGCAGTGTTGTGGTACTTGGGAAATGATCACCATGTTGGAAATGTGCTTCAGAGAGCACATCTTATATGCTTCCAAAAGGGACAGAGCAAATTATCAATAAAAAGAACAAGACTAATTTAATAATTTCTTTTATATGATTTTCTTAGGTGTTATAAAGGCATATTATGGAGAATATCATCAAGACTTGTCTAAGAAACAAACTACAGGGCAAACCTTTATCTTGGTACCTTGAGAATTATCCTGATTTACAAATTTTAGGATGATGATTTATTGCTCTTTTAGATAACTATAAAAAGTGAAAACAAATAGAAATCAAGATAATAGATGGTGTAGGCCGGGCGCGGTGGCTCAAGCCTGTAATCCCAGCACTTTGGGAGGCCGAGACGGGCGGATCACGAGGTCAGGAGATCGAGACCATCCTGGCTGACACGGTGAAACCCCGTCTCTACTTTAAAAATACAAAAAACTAGCCGGGCGAGGTGGCGGGCACCTGTAGTCCCAGCTACTTGGGAGGCTGAGGCAGGAGAATGGCGTGAACCCGGGAGGCGGAGCTTGCAGTGAGCTGAGATCCGGCCACTGCACTCCAGCCTGGGCGGCAGAGCGAGACTCCGTCTCAAAAAAAAAAAAAAAAGATAATAGATGGTTTAACTAGAAAAGAGAATGAAAAGGTTGGAATTGTTAACCGTTATGGAATGGTAGATTTTCTCTTATATGGCCTGCCCAGAACAGGCAATCTTTGCTTAGTGTATTAGCAAAGAACAGGCAGTCTTTAATTAGTGTATCTGTATTCACGCTTCTGATAAAGACATACCCGAGACTAGGAAGGAAAAGCAGTTTAATTGGACTTACAGGTTCACATGGCTGGGGACGCCTGAGAATCATGGCAGGAGGCAAAAGGCACTTCTTTACATGGCGGCAGCAAGAGAAAATGAGGAAGAAGCAAAAGCGGAAACCCCTGATAAACCCATCAGATCCTGTGAGACTATCACGAGAATAGCCGGGGAAAGACCAGCTCCTATGATTCAGTTACCTCCCACAAGTCCCTCCCACAACACGTGAGAATTCTGGGAGATACTATTCAAGTTGAGATTTGGGTGGGGACACAGCCAAACCATATCACTTAGATACCTCCCAATCCAGAGTCCCTGACACAATGTTGAAATGCCTTTACGTAAAAGACAACTGACTTTGGAAGTGAGATCCAATAAAATAACATGTAAACAGTCAGGTGCCCTGTATGGAAACTTCAGTGGTACCCACTCCCAGCAAGGACTTCTTTGTCACCCTTCCAGAAATATTCTGAGACCAAACACACATAAAGAAGAAAACAAATTAGGATTGACTAAGCTGCCTCAGCAAACATTTCTGCTACGTTCTTAAGTAGCAAAAAAGGAAAAGTACTTTTCTGTTCTATTAGCTTTAGATAAGCCTTCATGACCAAGGAGATGAAACTCTACACTAGTAAAACCAAGCACACTGACTTTTGTAAGACTGAAAAGCCTTTCATTCATCATTTTAAATATTCAGACAATAAGAACTTAACAAAATGAGCTCCCTGGAGAGCTACACCTATTATGATTTGCTTGCACATTAGTAATTTCTGCTGAAAGTGCTGATTAGAACTGGCAAACAAGATACTAAATGTTGATATAAGAATAAATAAAGCAAAACTTGTACCAGATTCAGTATCTTAAGTAACAATTATAACAACAAAGATATGTTAAACAGAGTTTAAAGGAAATTAACTCAGAACTGTGAGAAGTACAATATGATGTAGTATCACATTTCTATGTAGATTTTATAACTTGGTGGAAAAAAATAACCAATTTCTATGACATTTGTTTGCATCTGTGATAGTCGTGATTTTCCCCTTAAGATGCCAAAATTGTGCTAAAATTTTTGACTTTTGGAATGTTAGTTCATTTCTTTCCATTCGATTTTTAATTTTATTCAGTTTGTGAGCTGTTGGAATTGTGAATTTTAATTGTCTTCTAAAGAAATAAAAGTTTAGCATAAGATCTATCTTGTTGAGTTCGGACCAGCCTCTAGTAGGGATTGGCCAACTGTGGCCTGTAGGGCAAATCTGGCCCACCACCTGTTTTTGTATGGCCTGTGAGCTAAGAACGGTTTTTACACTTTTAAATGGTCTTAAAATAAAACAATAATATCTCATGTGAAAATTATATGGAATTCAGATTTCATTGTCCGTAAATCAAGTCTTTTTGGAACACAACCACATTTACTCCTTTACGTGTCTATGCTAGAATCATAGAGTTGGGTGGTTGTGACGGAAACTGACCTGCAGAGTCTAAAATATAAAATGCATACCACTGGCTCTTTACAGAAAAGTTTGCCAGCCCCTGATCTGAGTCCTTTTTGGATCAGCCGACTTGTGTTCATGCTCTTGCTGTCTCGTTTTTTCACACATATACACACGGTTTCCTAATACATTGTCAGATTTCCACCTTAGGGGATTATGCTTCATTCTGAAGTCTGATGCTACTGTACTTCAAATTTCTTTTCAGAGCAGTAAGTCTAGATTTCTACGATTCCAGTCTATAAAAGGCCTGCCTGGTGATTTATCATCTGGTTGTTTGGAGATAATATAATTGAAGGCTTTTGGGAAAAGCTTTTTTGCTCCAAACTCAGATATGCTTCATATTGGGTAACTATTTAGGTTAGATTCTAGAATTGTAATGTTGATTCCCTGCTTTTAAATTTTTTGACTAAAAATGTTAATTGTCATTTTTGGATGAGCTGGCCAAAGAGAGTACAATATTATTCTGTATTAATAGTCCTTTGCTTATTACCTGTATCCTGTTTTTGTAAAGTTGGACTTTCTTTTCCTTTCTGATTTTTAATACTGCAAAATCGTCAGAGTACCAATTGAAAGTAATCTTTCAACCTTATTAAGAATCTTGGTGCCAGTGACACCTTTCCTGACAAATATAGCAGTCCATGACAAAGATGTACTTTTTGTCCTTTCCATTCATAAGATTGTACTTAACGGTATTCCTTTTTTGAATTGTCAAATACTGTCACTGCAGGCAGTGTTATTTCCTGTACCTGAGACTGTTTCTAAAAGTTGGATCACTAATGATGTCTGCCAAGTTGTATGTACACCAAGTTCCTAAAGTCCTATTTAAGTTAACATTGAACACATACGTAAGAGTGGAAGATGAGGCATAATGTTCTCAGGAACTTTGATAGGAAACAGACTCTAGGCACTTGTATTTTTTCTACCCCGTGGGCTGTTTAGTTCTAACTTTTCAGTTGGCATTCTGCTTGAATAAAGCAGGCCTCTAATCCTTGTTCTCATGCTCAGGATTTCAGATTTTTGTGCTATGGTGTAGCTTAGATTTACTTCTTACTGTAAGAAATCTAACAGCAATGTGTTTCTAGAGTTTTTTTTAGCCAGGTGTGGTGGCACACACCTGTAGTCCTAGCTATTTGTGGGGCTGACGTGGGAGGATTGCTGGAGCCCAGGAGTTTGGGGCTGCAGTGGTTATGATTGCACCACTGCACTGCAGCCTAGGTGACAGAGCTAGACTATGTCTCTAAAATAAAAATAAAATAAAGATTCTTTTCTTAGGTGTGGGATGCAAGTGGCCTAGTTTTTAGGAACTAACAGATAATCCCATTACCTTTATTCTTCTAATTAAAATGATAGTAAATACTTTGAACATTAAGCATGTATAGGAAGAAGGGAATCTGACTCCTAGTTTTCAACTAATCAGTGTGAATCATCCCGAAATTTCAGACACGTGCCTGTGCTCTGCAAGTTTTATCTGCCATCTTGGAAGGCTCAAAGCAATTTCTTTCTGTTGCTGAAGATACCAGTGACCACAGAAGGGCTTTTACCCCCTTCTCTGTAATGATCGCTTCCAGCATTAGAGAGTTGCACAGATGTCTTTTGTTAGCTTTGGTGGCAGAGTCATCCTCACAGACCCTTACTCAGATAATTAAGGTAATGTACCAACTGCGGGTTCCAGAGGGGGCTTCTCTGTTTTAATTTTGTATACTGTTTTACATAGCCCAAAAGTAACTTGACTTAAGAATATAACTAAGTAATAGTTTTATTAAAAATACCCTATTTGGAAGTCTGTACCTACTTGTGTGATCTTACCTATAATCTCTGTATCTCTGTATGTCCTAATAAATGATTTGCTAAAAATAATACTTTATCTTTAGTTGTACCAATGAGAATACAAGTATTAATTTAAAAAAGAAAAAAAAAAAGAACTAATTTTTAGTTGTGTGAAAACTTTTCTAATTAAACGCTGCAAAATTTGTTTCTATGCTGTGGTTTAATCAAGCCTTTTGATGAACTACTTTTTGTGTTTTACAGTGCCTTGCAAATTTAGTATCAAATGCACCTTATAATCGTCTAAAACTCAGCCTGCTGACCAAAGTCTGGAACCAGATAAAGCCTTATATTCGCCACAAAGGTTGGTAGTGTCTTAAACCTGATGGCTTCTTTATATCAGTCAGATACAGACTATTAGTCAAAATACATAGATATAGATATATGTATATATTCAAAGCATTTTTACAACTCTTAAGAGATCTCTGCTTATTCTTCTCAACTTTTCAGGGGTATCAGCTGTTGCAAGAATTGACCCCTCAAGTCCCAATGGAAGTGAGCTAGAGAATTAATTGTAAAGTGTAATGCCTGTTTAATGTTCAGGGCAGTGACCAGAGTATCCCTTTACAATTAAGACTGAGCCGGGTGCAAGCAGCCCCACTCAGAGGTGTGATAGTTTATATCCCTTAGGCATAAGTAGAGCATGGATAGATGGTTAGATAGACAGACAGACGGACAGATAGATACTATCTACTTTTTGGAAAGAAAAACAAATACAGAATTTAACTTCTTTGACATTATTTCCTGTAAGTTCAGATAAAATCCCAGAACTTCAAATCTTTACTAACTGCAGCCTTATTATTTCCTCCCACACATAATGTGTATGTGCTATAAACACTTGCCTTTCGTAGATTTGCTTTTCTTTTGTTTGCAAGCTTTCACATCACACCACATTCTGATGAGTTCAGTTTTTCAGACAGGATTGTAACAAGGAAGGAATAGTGGCTGTTTTTGGTGACATAGTGGGAAGAGCATGGGACCTGAAGTCAATCCAAGGGTCTGGAGCCCACTCCCATTTTTGCCACCTCATGGCCATGGCCCTCTCTGAACCCTAATTTCTTGCTAACAGCAAGAATTATAACTATGTCATAAGATTTTTATGAGGCTCAAATGAGATAAGAGGTGTAAACTAAGTCCACTTCACTACTTACATTAATGTGTAAAAAAGGTACCCAGAAAGATAAGTCTTACCCTAAAGTTTCCCATCACATTCATGGCAGAAATAAGATGAAAACAACCCCTGCTCATTCCACTGTACCAGCTTTTCATTATCTGCATCTTCAGCTGAAGAGAGTGCACCATGTCTTAAAGGTTCCTTTCAAGTATCTGACTTTATCCTCAAGTAACTTTTTTTCATTAAAATGTTCAAACCCTGAAATTCTTAGGTATGAGCCTAACAAAATATGTACAAGATCTATACGAAGAAAACTGTGAAACTCTGATGAAATAGATAACTAAATGAATGGACAGAGATTCCATGTTCATGGATAGGAAGGCTCAATATTGTAAAGATGTTACTTCTTCCCAGCTTGATCTATAGATTCAGTGCCGTCTCAATCAAAATTCCAGCAGGTTACTTTGCAGATATCAACAAACTGATTCTGAAATGTATATGGATAGGCGAAAGATCCAGAATAGCCGACACAATATTGATAGAGAAGAACAAAACTGAAGGACTGACGTTCCCTAACTTCAGAATCTACTATAAAACTACAGTAATTAAGACAGTGTGATATTGGCCTAGGAAGAGACAAACAGATCAGTGGAACAGAATAGAGAGCCCAGAAATAGACCCACATAAATATAGTCAACTGATCTACAACAAAGGAGCAGATACTTTTCAACAAACGGTGCTGGAACAGCTGGACATCACATGCAAAAAAAAAAAAAATGAGTTTAGGCACAGACCTTTTATTTAGCTTTTTAAAAATATTTCTTGTTAAAATCTGGGGTTCATTCAGTGTACATGCATTGCATTTAGTTATCATATCACTGTAGTCTTTTTACATCTAGAGTTCCCCCACCCATCTTTTTTACATCAAACGGACTTAGGAAAGAATCCAACCCAATTGTCTTATAGAATGTGAACTCTAAGCTCGTCACCAAAGATAACAAAATAAACCACATTCTCAATTTGTCAGATTGTTTCTTTATGGTGTTAACTTATTCTCCTGTCCTATGTATTTCCAAACTGGAAATGAGGTCTAGAAGTTTGATTAGATTCAGGTTACACAAGGAACTATTCTTAATTGCCTGCAGGGATAACTACCATCTTTACGGTAGCTGTTCCCATGGTGATAAGTTCTTATTGCTTCCTTTGACAGATGTTAATGTTCGTGTGTCAAGTCTCACACTCTTGGGAGCTATAGTGTCCACCCACGCACCTTTACCTGAGGTCCAGCTACTTCTGCAACAGCCATGTTCTTCTGGACTCGGTAATAGCAATTCAGCAACCCCTCACCTCAGCCCTCCTGATTGGTGGAAGAAAGCCCCTGCAGGACCCTCTCTGGAAGAAACGTCAGTTAGCTCACCTAAGGGGTCTTCAGAGCCCTGCTGGCTCATTCGACTCTGCATTTCCATTGTGGTACTGCCCAAGGAGGATTCCTGTTCGGGTAGCGATGCTGGCTCCGCAGCAGGAAGTGCCTACGAACCATCCCCCATGCGACTGGAGGCCTTACAGGTAGGAGGTTTCATTTCCTCATGTCTGAAGTGGAAGGAACCATTCTTCCTTCAGAGTGCCCGTGAGGAGCAAGCAGGTAAAACCAAGCCACATGTCAATTGTGTTTGCGGGAGTCGTATTTTAGGTATGGGTGGTCTATTGTTTTTGTTGTTTTGTTTTGGGGAGGTGTTCCGTGGTTGCAAAATAGCAGATTCATTCCTTTTTGTTCTTTGATTGCAAATTATTTTAGTCACTTCAGGTATTACATGACAGGTGGATGTAATAGATGGTAGAATAATTCTGAGTGAAATTGTACAGTTAATTTTCGATTTTTGCAACTTAAATGTTTAATTCTTTATCAGCTTCTCCTTGGTCTTGTACCTGCTTAGAGCAACAAAATAATTGTTCCTTCAAAGAAAGAAAACAATCCTAGATAAAAGAGTTTACTTTTTCTATACAAATATGGTCTGAGACTAGGCCTGGTCCTGGGGTCTGCTGCTAATTAACTGGACAATATGAAACATGTCCTTTAACCTTGTCAGGCTTAGTTTCTTTAGCCGTAAAATTCAGTTAATACCTAACTTAAAGAATAGTTCCAAGACTTAAATGAGATTCCATTAATGAAAAGCAATCATATACTAAAGCACCATAAAACTATGATACAGTTAATTGATGTTAGTCATGAAATAAAGATCATGGTTCTTAATTTCATTCAACAGATTTCAACCCGTGTTAAACATAAGCGATTTCTGAAATATTATAACATTTTTCTGGATATTGCAGCCTTGCACTCAGGTCTTAGAGGGTTAATTCCATGCCCTCTCTGCAGGTATTGGCTCTTCTGGCAAGGGGCTACTTTTCAATGACTCAAGCCTACTTGATGGAGCTTGGAGAGGTGATTTGCAAGTGCATGGGGGAAGCAGATCCATCCATTCAGCTTCATGGAGCAAAGGTAATTTTCATCAAAACCACAACGCTTTTTCCTTCTCATCACTTTATATCCCTCCTTTTCTTCACTTTACATTCTTCTGCCACATGTCCTTCAATTCTGAGATTTCTTAAAGAGATTTCAGGTGAGGAAGACTATACATTCTTCTGTTTTCAGCTCTTACATGTAAACCCCAAGAATTGATTCGGTAACAAATGAATAAGATACAGCTGTTGATTTCAGTCCTTGAAAGAATGCCTCTGTTAAGAGTGACTGAAAAAAGGAAGAAAATTAGTTGCAAATTATGTTTCTCCTTGATTTGAGGTGATCTCCAAACTAAAGTGAAGTTGTTAGTCCTAATTCTCTGCTTTGGTAATTCTTTTTTCTTGGCAGCTTCTGGAAGAACTGGGCATAGGCTTAATACAGCAGTATAAACCGGATTCTACTGTAGCACCTGATCAGAGAGTGCCAGTCTTCTTGGTAAATAAATGTCAATTCATAGTTTTCTTTTATTAGTGCTTCAGTTACAGTTTTATTTTGAAACTCAGTGATAAGTGGAGTAGATGATATGGTTTCTTCCAGTGTCAAAAATTGTGTTTTATAATCCAGGAAAACATGAAACTAGTATAAATGGGTTTTATTTTACATTTCAGTTTATTTGCAATTTAGTATGTGGTAGGCTTGTGTATAACATATAACCAGCAATAGTAAAACTAATATTTCTTTTGCATAAAACCCAGTCTGGTTACTCAGCCTGCCCAAGAGACAAAGAGCCAGGAATTTTGTATCCAAAGCCATGGGATCAAATTTAGGGAACATGATTGTATTAGTCCATTTTATGTTGCTGTAAAGGAATACCTGAGGCTGGGCAATTTATAAAGAAAAGACATTTATCTGGCTCACAGTTCTGCAGGCTGTACAAAAAGCATGATGCCAGCATCCACCTCTGATGAAGCCCCAGGAAGCTTTTAATCCTGGTGGAAGGCAAAGGGGGAGCAGGCATGTCATATGGCAAGAGAGTAAGCAAGAGGGAGATGCCAGGCTCTTTTAAACAACCAGCTGTCATAGAGTGAGCGCTCACTCATTTGCACAAGGACAGCACCAAGCCATTCAAGAGGGATCCGCCCCCATGACCCAAACACTTCCTATTAGACCCACCTCCAGTGTTGGAGGTCACATTTCAGCATGAGGTTTGGAGGAGGCACACATCCAAACCATATCATTCTGCCCCTGGCCCCAGCAAATCTCATGTTCCTCTCATTGCAAAATAGTCATCTCTTCCCAATAGTTTCCCAAAGTCTTAACTCTTTCCAGCATGAACTCAAAAGTCCGAAGTCTCAGCTGTGACTCAAGGTAAGTTCCTTCCACCTATGAGCCTGTAAGATCCAAAACAAGTTATTGATTTTTAAGATACAGTGGTGTACAGGCATTGGGTGGACACTCCCATTCCAACAGGGAGAAATCAGCCAAAAGAAAGGGGCAACAAGCCCCACACAAATCCGAAACCCAGCAGGACAGACACTAAACCTTAAAGCTCCACAACAGTCCTTTGACTCCATGTCCCGCATCCAGTGCGCACTGGTGCAAGGGGTGGGCCTCCAAGTCTTCTGGCAGCCTTGCCCTTGTGGCTTTGCTGGGTGTAGGCCGTGACCATTCCCAGAGTTCCACTGGGCGGTGCTCAGTTGGAGACGCTGTTTGGGGGCTCCAACCCCATATCTCTCTTTGGCACTGCCCTAGTAGAAGCTCTCAGTGGGAGCTCTATCCCTGTGGCAGGCTTCTGCATGGGCACCCAGGCTTAGGGAATCCTCTGAAATCTAGGTAGAAGCTCCCAAGCCTTCTTCACATTTGCATTCTGTGCATCTGCAGGCTTAACACCACATGGAGACCGCTAAGGCTGACAGCTTGTACCCACTAAGCCGAAAACCAAGCAGTATCTGGGGCCCTTTGAGCCAAGGCTGGGGATGCTGGGAGCAGTGTCTCAAGGCTATGCAGAGCAGTGGGGCCCTGGGCGTGGCCCCCAAAACCACTTTCCTCCTGGACCTCTGGGTGTGTGATGGGAGGGGTTGCCTCAAAGATTTCTAGAATGCCCTCAAGGCTTGGCTATTAGCACCTGGCTCCCTTTTAGTCATGCTAATCTGTCTAGCAGGTAGTTGCTCAGAGCTTGGATTCCTTCTCCAGTACAGGGCCAGGGTGCAAATTTTCCACATTTTTATGCTCTGCTAACCTTTTAATGGTAACTTCCAACTCTAAGTCATTCCTTCGCTCCTACATCCGACTATAGGTTGTGAGAAGCTGCCACATCACCTGTTGAATGATGCTTCGAATTTCTTTCACCAGATACCCTAAGTCATTACCCTTAAGTTCAACTTTATGCAAATCCCTAGGACATGGGCATAATGCCGCCAAGTTGTTTGCTAAGGTGTAACACAGGTGACCTTTCTTCCAGTTCTCCCAACTTTTTTATTTCTATCTGAGGCCCCCTTAGCCTGGCTTTCACTCTCCATATTTCTATCAGCGCTTTGGTCACAAGCATCTAATCAGTCTCTGAGAAGTTCTAAACTTTCCTTTGTCTTCCTATCTTCTGAGCCTTCCAAACTCTTTCAACCTCTGCCCAGTACCAAGTTCCAAAAGTTGCTTCCACATTTTTAGGTATCTTTATACCAACACCCCATTCCTTGGTACCAATTTTCTGTATTAGTCTCTTTTCTGCTGTGTAAAGAAATACCTTAGACTGGACAATTTATTTTTCAAAGAGGTTTATCTGGCTCATAGTTCTGCAGGCTATACAAGAAGCATGGCGCCAGCATCTACTTCTGGGGAGGCCTCCAGAAGTTTCCAGTCATGGTGGAAGGCGAAAGGGGAGCAGGCATGTCACATGGCAAGAGAGGAGGCAAGAGAGAGATGCCAGGCTCTTTTAAACAATTAGCTCTCGTTTGAATATCAGAGTAAGAACTCACTTATTACCACAGGGATAGCACCAAGCCATTCAGTAGAGATCTGCCCACATCACCCAAAAACCTTCCTCTAGGCCCACCTCCAACATGGGAGGTCACATGTCAACATGAGATTTGGAGGGGACACACGTCCAAACCATATCAGCCTCTTAATGGATATGTGGTTATAGGCATGGTTTCCTAGTTGTAAAAAGGAATAATAAATCATAACCCCTCAGTCACAAGGCTGTTGAAAAATCGAATGACATGTAAAGATGCTAACACATAGGAGGTAATTCTGGTACCCGTGACCTCCCTGCCCCCCACCAGCCCCACCATGTTTCTATTAAATTCCTGTGATTTCAGGTTGTTTCTGCTACCCCCACACTGTGCCAGTTCCAAAGATGGATGAAGGGCACGTGACCACACCAGAAAAGGCTTCTACTTAGTGCTAAAGCCAAATCAGCTCAGTGCTGGTGGTCTTTGCTTCCTCTGCCCTCCACATGCTGCCTGTTCTTTTCTTCTTTTCCGTTCACAGTTTCTGCCATCCTTGCAATGAGTTAAAGATTCTAACCCTAGTCCCTGCCTTAGACTGCCACTAAAGCTTCCATGTAACATATGCAGGGAGGTGAGCTGAGCTTTGTTATCAGACAGAACTAGGTTTGAATTCAAACTTTTCCCTTTGCTAGATAAATAACTTTAGGCAAGCCTCTTAACTGTTCACACTCAGGTATTGTTCATCTGTGGGGAAAAAAAAGACATGTTTTCTGTATTGCTTGTCTATTAGTGAGTAATAAATTAAACATTTAGCAGCTTAAAGCAATGTATGTTTATTTCCTCACAGTTTCTGTGGGTCAGGAATTAGCTTGACTGAGTGATTCTGGCTTAGTTCTCACATGAGGTTGGGATCAAGATGCCCCCAGGGTTGCAGTCAACTGATGGGTTGCAAGACTTGATGGGGCTGGAGGATTTTCTTCCAGGGTGGCTCACCCATAGACCTAGCAAATTAGTGTTGGCTGCTGGCAGAACCTCAACTCATTTCCTCCCCATGAGGACGTCTCCAGAGGGCTGCTTGAGTATCCTCTTGACATGGCAGCCAGCTTCCTTCACAGCAGGTGATCCAAGGGAAAGAAAGCAAGACAGCTGTGGTGCTTTTTATGAGCTAGCTTTGGAGGTTTCATGCCGTCTTTTCCACAACATCCTATTGGTTACGCAGGTCAGCCTGTTCAGTATGGGAGGGGACTACACAAGGGTGTAAATATTAGTAGGTGAGTGTAATTGTGTGCCATCCTGGAGACTGGCAACCACTTTTTGTCCACATTCTTCTAGAGTGGGGTAGGGAGGGCCCAGACTGGGTTTCCAGGAGCTGAAGTAGGAGAAAGACAGAACTGGTGCGTGAAATACACAGCAAAACCCTGGACTAGGTCCATGGGACAGAAACAAAACATACCAAAACTATAGAGATTCGCAAATGAACATGAAATCACAGGATATGTATAAAGCATGGAAAGGAAACTGTTCACATGGCTACTTTAGAGGCTGTGAAGTGAGATAGTTCTTCAAAGTGCTGAAAACAGAACCTACTGCCCAGTTTAAGAGTGTCCACTGTGTATCAGACCCTGCGCTAGAAACCTTACACAGAGCATTGCATTTTATTATCACACAGACTCTGCAAAGTAGTTGAAAAAGCCCTAGCCGAGTGTCAACTGATCTGGATTCTAGTTCACCCCTGCTGCTGATTAGCAGTTGTATTGTCTCTTTGTGCCTCAGTTTCCTTCTGTGAAAAAGCAGGGATAATGCTACAGACCCCATTTATTTGTGCCAAGGAATAACATGAGTTGATACGTGTAAATACTTAGAGCAATGGCTTGCATGGAATGAGCTCTCTGAAGAACATGAGCTGTTGCTGCTGTTGCTCTTACTGTCATCACCGTCTTCAGCCTCCTCTTGATTATTATCACTGTTGTTGCGTAACTTTATCAGACCACAGTCCCTAATCAATAGGAGTTGAAAGGAAGGCTTAAACACTGCCATTGTTTTCTAAAGTCCTTTCCATCACTGTGGAAGAAGAGCCCATGAAAACATTTACAGAAAGCTGCTACGTTAAGGAAAAATGTTTCACTACTAAGGCCATTTCTGGTAGGCTTAGCTCCGAGTTGGTTCTCCTGTTATGTCTTGGGCTGCAGCTTTTCCTTTGCCTCTGTTCCAGGTGGTGATGTTCTGGACTATGATGCTGAATGGTCCTTTACCCAGAGCCCTGCAGAATTCGGAGCACCCAACTCTCCAGGCGAGCGCCTGTGACGCCCTGTCTTCCATCTTGCCAGAGGCCTTCAGCAGTCTGCCGGTAACGTCAGGGTGTTCTCTCACCCTTAAATCATGGCTGGAGCAGCAGAGCTAGAATTTGATGCTATTGCATTTTGAACCAGTATAGAGCATCATCTCTCATGAAAAGGTGCTAATTCTACTTGAGTTGGGGATGAGAGCACTGGGGAACAGCAAATAGGAAAACTTGAAGCCTTAATATAGCAGGAAAGCTGTTTCCCCCATGCGTTAGAATGTAGGTGGTAGAGGCAAGGGTAGCAGAAGCTTGGAAAGCAGGGAGATTTCAGGAAGATTTCGTATCTAAACTCTGAAAGGCCTGAGTTAAAGCCCAGCTCTTCGACTTGCTAGCTCTTTGACTCTTAGCCTCTCTAAAACGTGGTATTATCATCAATTAGATGGCAGTCATGTGAAAAATAACAAAGTATGTGAAAACACAGATTCGTTGTCCAACACATATAGTATTTGTCTTAGTCTGTTTGGGCTGCTGTCATAAAATACCATAAATTGGGTGTCTTCTAAACAACAGAAATGTATTTCTCATAGTTCTGGAGGCTGGAATTAAGATCAAGTCACTGACAGATTTGGTGCCTCAAGGAGGGCTCACTCTCTGGCTCACAGGTGGCACCATGTAAGCCGTATCCTCATGTGATGGAAGGGGCAAGGCAGCTCTCTGGGGCCTCAGTCATAAGGGCACTCATCTCTTTCTTGAGGGCTCTGTTCCCATGACCTGATCTCCTCCCCAAAGCCCCACCTCCTGATACCATCACCCTGGGAGTGAAGATTTCAACATAGGAATTTTGAGGGAGCATAAACATTCAGAATACTGCTATTCAGAATAGCGGTATGCAGACTGCTCTTTTTCTTTAGTCCTCAGTGACATTTGCATCCATTCTTATTTATATAAATGAGCTTCTATAAAGAAGGCAACTTTAATAAAGGTTAAATGTGATGAGATGCTGTGTGTGTCTTGCACAAAGTGGGTGCTCAGATAATCATGGAATCTGCATTGAACCTGCTCTTTACCAGGGTAACCTCAAGGTTGCACTGGTATTCAACTCTTGAATATGGTCTCAGACACAGATATTTCACATCTTTTATGGAAGCCTTTGGCTCGTAGTTATTTCATTCTCATTTTTCCCTTGTCAACCTTCTCATTGCAGAATGACAGGCAGATCCTGTGCATCACAGTGCTGCTCGGACTGAATGACAGCAAGAATCGCTTAGTGAAAGCTGCAACCTCACGGGCCCTGGGAGTCTATGTGCTTTTCCCCTGTCTCAGACAGGTCAGAGTGAGCCTATTTAGCTCTTCTGTGCCCCTTTATTGTCCATGACACCCCTATTCTGTGGATATAGAGCTCCTGCATTGGACAGTAAAGGAAACTAAATTGCTTTGTAATCTGATTTCCTTAATTGCTACTAAAATACAGTCATGGGCCAGGCATGGTGGCTCATGCCTGTAATCCCAGCACTTTGGGAGGCCGAGGCAGGTGGATTGCTTGAGCTCAGGAGTTTGAGATCAGCCTGGGCAACTTGGCGAAACCCCGTCTCTACAAAAAATAAAAAAATTAGCCAGGCATGGTGATATGCGCCTGTAGTCCCAGCTACTTGGGAGGCTGAGATGGGAGGCTCACTTGAGCCTGGGAGGTGAAGGTTGTAGTGAGCAGAGATCACACCACTGCACTCCAGCCTGGGTGGCAGAGCCAGACACACACACACACACACACAGATACACACTCTCTATATATAGTTATACATAAATATAATTGTATATATGTAACTACAGGCATTACCATACATAGATCATATATATAAATGAACTGAGGCATTACCATATATAAATATGGTATTTATTTTTAATTTTTAATTGCTTAGCACATTGCCTGGGACCTTAGGCGTCCAATAAATGCTTAAATGAATGAATGATATAATAAAAATGAAATGGGACATTACCAGGTGGTAGTCATCATTTAGAAAGCTGACATCGTTTTTATTCAAAAAGACATAATGTCCTCTTTCACTCTTACTTGTGACATTTATCTCACTGAGAGATGTGTAGTACATAGGATGTGTTTTGGAAATAAATGCATTTCTTTTTCAGAACATTATTTCCTGAAATGGAAATCAACCAAGCACAGAGTTCACAGATAACTGTCCCAGGCCAGGTTATATATTCGATGTTCATAAGGGCAAAATCCATAGGCTTCTCGGGTGTCCATGGCACATACCAAAATCATAGGAGCTTCCCCTGGGATTTTTTTGAGTGTCCAAATTGTAAAATATAAGAACAGTAAATTGATTGAGTAGATGAATTTTTATTTCCAAGTAGAAATTTGCGTGAAGGCTTATGGCTTTATCTGAAAATAAGTTTGAGAATTTCAAAGGTAGCGACTTGACCTGCTGAAGTAATGGCAGTGTTTTGTTTTGTCTTATAGGATGTCATATTTGTTGCAGACACAGCAAATGCAATATTGATGTCACTTGAAGACAAGTCTCTGAATGTTCGAGCCAAAGCAGCCTGGTCCCTGGGCAACCTGACAGACACTCTGATTGTCAACATGTAGGTGACTCACCTTGCTTTCTCCAGCCGACTTCTGAGACTGAGGGCCCAAGAGAATGTCCTCGATCCCTACCATGAAAGAATCAACAGTAGTTCCCGCTTATTATCCCGCATCCTGCTTTGTTTTTTTCTGATATTTTTTCAGAAAATAAAATAAGCTGTTCTTAATATATATTAGGAATATATTAAGACATATATGTATTAAAAATACTGTATACCAATATAAGTAATATGTCCACATTATAGAAAACATAAAAGCAAAACCTTAGTAATGGTTATTGTACTTTTAAAATGCATTTTAAAAAATTTCTTAAAGTGGTATATTCACAGGCTAAAAAAAAGCCAAACAGTACAAAGCAGCATTCGGTGTGCAGCCTGTCTTCTACCCTGACACCTTAGTTCCCTCCCCAGAGGTAGCTGGTTGTTCATGTGCAAGTGTCCTGCTTTTCGTCACTGCACCATATAAGCGACATGTAACATGTGTAAGCATTCTCTTTTATTATTGCCTTGTTAGAAACCCTTATTTATGATTACATAATTATCACTGTGTGATGATTAACCATTTTTCTATTTCTGAACATTTGTTTTAGGCTTTAGGCTTGTAGGTTTTTATATTCAGTGAATATTTTTGTGCACGAAATCTGCATTTTGAGATTTTTTTTTGGAGACATTCCTAGGTGGGGAACTATTGGGTCAAAATATATATACTGTAAGTTTCTTGATACAATCTAAGCAGATCTGTTAAACTGTTTTCCTAAACTGTTATGCTTATACTAAGTGAATATATTTCTATATGTATATATTTAAGTGATTTACCTTTTAACATGTGTTGCCTGCTTTGGGTGGAACAGGGAAACACCAGACCCAAGTTTCCAGGAAGAGTTCTCTGGTCTCCTGCTCTTGAAAATGTTGCGATCAGCTATAGAAGCATCCAAGGATAAAGACAAGGTAGACTCACAACAAAACCCGGTATCTCCCAAACAGATAATCAATGTATTGTAGCTGCAGTGTGGTAGTTTAGTGTGACTTGATGCTCCTCAGACTATCCCACCAAATGTACTCCTTTTCAAAGGAGACTGAGCGTGTGCTCAGGATGTAAACGGCCCATTCCACACATGTATGGTTTCTTTACTGTCTCCTGCCTCCTGAAAAATATCAGTGCCCGTTGTAATACTACATGACATATTCAGGTTCCTTTTAAATTAACTTTTTTTTATTTCCCCCCCAAAAAAAATTTTAAGTAGAATTGACAAGTCAGAAAAATGAGTAGCTCTTGGCTTTGAATATTACCTGTTAAACTAATCAGTTTAAAAAGCACAGGTCTGGGCTTTAGGTCAGACATACATGGATTCACGCCCTGGCTTGCCCTTTAGTAGCTGGGTGACTTTGGTATATTATGTAACTTCTCTGAAGGTCAGCTCCTCACCTGTAACATGGAAGTTATATACCTCACCGGATATGAAGATGCCTTATGTTAAAGCACCTAGCACAATACCTGACCCATACCATGTGCTCACTTTAATACTACTTCTGAAAATCTGGTAATCACCCAGGAAGCCCTGCCTCAGAGTAATTCAATCAGAAATTCTGAGGTTAGGGCCTACAAATTGGTTTTAAAACAAAAGGAAAAACCTCCCCAAATGATTCTGGTAGACTGCAGAGGTTGAGACTCTAGTCTAGTAGAAGAGTATTGGACTGGAATTATGGAACCTACCTTCTCCTTGTCATCTTGCTATCAGCCAGCCTTGTCCTGTTGTCCCCGGTCCTTATACTCCATCTCAGTAAAACAAGGAAGATGGACCTCTCTGAGGTCCTCTCTAGCACTAAATAAAATAAATAAATAAATAATCAGAGAGAGGAGTTTTGTAGAACCTCACCTTTCTGATGGCTCAGGATGTTAACCAGGGCAGACCTTGTGAGTTCCAAGGACTTGCTTTAAGAAGTTGAAGACGGCCGGGCGCGGTGGCTCACGCCTGTAATCCCAGCACTTTGGGAGGCCGAGACGGGTGGATCACGAGGTCAGGAGATCAAGACCATCCTGGCGAACACGGTGAAACCCCGTCTCTACTAAAAAATGCAAAAAACTAGCCGGGCGAGGTGGCGGGTGCCTGTAGTCCCAGCTACTCGGGAGGCTGAGGCAGGAGAATGGCGTGAACCCAGGAGGTGGAGCTTGCAGTGAGCTGAGATCCGGCCACTGCACTCCAGCCTGGGCGGCAGAGCGAGACTCCGTCTCAAAAAAAAAAAAAAAAGAAGTTGAAGACCTCCTGGGTTTTTTAAAAGCTGAAATTAGACTTTTGAAAACATCTCTTTGGCAAAACAGATTTCTAAAGCATTTACATTTTTTTCTAGGTAAAGAGCAATGCAGTCCGGGCCCTTGGAAATTTGCTTCATTTTCTGCAACCCTCTCATATAGAAAAACCCACATTTGCAGAAATAATTGAGGAGTCTATCCAGGCCCTAATTTCTACTGTTCTAACAGAAGCTGCCATGAAAGTCCGATGGAATGCTTGTTATGCAATGGGAAATGTATTTAAAAATCCTGCCCTTCCATTAGGTAAGAAAGTTTCCCTTCCCTCCCTGGTGGAAAGCCTCTTGGACAATACACACCAATCTACATTGTTGTTAAAGATGTTTGTCACATGTCATTTATCACAGTATGAGGAAAAAATGGAGACATACTGAAAACAAGTTTAGGAGAACATTGAAATACATCATTACCTATACAATGAGATTTATAATGGAATATTTTGTTGCCATTTAAAATTACTTACAATAATTTTATAATCTGGAAAAATACTTCTGATGTTAAACAAATGAAAGCAGGTATTAAATCATTTCTACAGAATGACCTCAATCGATGGGTAGAAAAAAGACTGAAAGGAAATTGGACCAATTATTAACAGTGATTGCCTCTGGTTGAGTAGGATTTTTTCTGTTTTCATTTTCTCAGTTGTCTACAATAAGCATATATTGTTTTAATGGTCAAGAAAAAAGGAAGGAAACAAAACTGGAATGAGAGGGGATATAAACTGGAAATCCCCTGTGAGCTATGTACAGAAGTGGATGCCATTAATAAATGTAAGGAGGGCATCTGTCTCTAAGTAGCGGCATGCCATGCACCTTGATATGTCATTCAGGACCAGTAGCTGCTTAGGTGTGTGGATCGGAGCCTCCAAACCTCGCTCACTTTGAATGCCAGTGTTCACTTTATTGTGTCTCTCTCTCTCTCTCAGAAGATTTGAGACCTAAGGATGTGTTCCTGGAGAGGAGCTCATGCATCAAGTGAGGGAAGTCTGGCTCTGCTCCCCTTTATTGCCCAGAGCGTCCAGGCCGACCAGTCAGCTGGGAGCAGGTGGAGAAGTAGCCTCCTGGCTTCTTCCACTGAGAAGTCACCTAAGGGTGACCTTTGGGGTTGGAGCTCATTGAGGTGGATGTCTGCCTTCTGGAGAGCCAAGAAGTCCTTGAAACGAGGGCACCTCAGTGGTGGTTGGCTCCTACCTGCCTTCCTGTATGGCCCTTGCCCTCAGCCTACTAGAGAGAGAAGTTGACCTGCATGACTTGGAGGGAAAGGGAAGCTCCAAAGAGGCAGGAAGTTTGAGAACTAGAAAGCATCCAGTAGCAGAGATGTCAAGAGCCACATAAGAAAAGGGAGCCAGAAACTGATAAAGAACTCTGACGGGTCAGATTGTGAGTGTCTTGTAGGTCTAGCAGTGGCCCATTGTCAATGGCAGTGGCAAACACCAAATGGAAAGGGCCTGCTTGCCTGTCTTCGGAGGCAACAGAGAAGCCGGGAGGGGCTGGGTGAGTTAAGAGAAGCTGCATTCTACTCTGTCACCCATCTTGAGTAAGGACACCCCAAAATGGAGTGGGTAGCAGTAGCTCTGGTAAGGAGGAAAGCAGGCTGATTTCCTAGGGCCTACAGGTATGGAGAAAGAATAGAAATCTGGGCATGTTATTCTTGAAACTGTAAGTTTTCTTTTTCTTTGCAATAAAATGCATGACTTGCTATGGCCAGAACAGTGTCTGGATGCTGTTGCAAGTGAGGAAATAATTCTTTTTGCCAGCATGAACAGCACTGCCACATGCAGTGTGTGCTTTGCACACAGCTCAGAAGGGCCCAACTGAGAGGACAGGTGGGGTTGCAGTTCAGTCCACGCTCTGCCCACGAAGCCATACCCCATGGGACAGAATCCTCCCAGAGAAGAAGCCTTTTTCTGAGTCACCAAAGGCCCTATATCGGGTAGCAGAGGCTCTAAGCATGTCACAGGCTGAGGTAGGGAAAGAGGGAGGTTTGGGGATTGGCACCTGGCCACTTACCTAGGATCCTACAGTCAGTCACCACCGTTGTCTTACAGGATGATTGTGAGAATGAAGTGAACATATAAAATGAGTGTTTTGGGCACTAGTGTTTATGCTGCCTTCCGCCCCTCTCCCTCTCACCCCACCTAGTTCTAAGCCTGCATTTGTTTTAGTGACTGTGGATTCTTTCTAGGGACAGCCCCATGGACCTCCCAGGCCTACAGTGCCCTGACATCGGTCGTGACATCATGCAAGAACTTCAAAGTGCGCATCAGATCTGCCGCTGCCCTTTCCGTCCCGGGGAAGAGAGAGCAGTATGGGTCTGTTGAACAGTATGCTCGGATCTGGAATGCATTGGTCACCGCCTTACAGAAGAGCGAAGACACCATAGACTTTTTGGAATTCAAGTACTGTGCCAGCCTACGGACCCAAATCTGCGAGGCACTGATTCACCTCTTGAGCTTGGCCAGTGCCTCGGACCTCCCTTGTATCAAAGAAATCCTTGAACTGAATGGGAATATGGTCCAGTCCTATATCGTACAGTTTTTAAAATCTGGAGCAGAGGGAGATGACACTGGAGCACCTCACAGTCCACAGGAAACAGACCAGATGGTCAGAATGGCCCTTAAGCACGTGGGCAGCATCCAGGCACCAGCTGGAGACACAGCCAGAAGGACCATCATGGGCTTTTTAGAAGAGATCCTGGCCATTTGTTTTGAGTCATCTGGATCACAAGGGGCACTCCCAGGGTTAAGGAATCAGTGAGGATCCCACCATACTTTCTAGGTGTCGAAGGTGGCAATAGGAAGACCTGAGCTTGAGCGTAAGATCTGTGGGATTTCATCTTAGGGGCAGAAACAATCCATTCACTATTTATTTAGAATGACTTAGCAGCAATTTAAATTTTTACAGAGGGCTCAACCACCTTTGGAGTGGTTCCATGGCACTGGCCATGGTCAGGGTGGTTGGAACGTCTGACCTGTGCATCCAGGAGCCGAGGAGTCAGGTTATAATATGGGCTAAGCAGACAGGGGCTTTGAGGGCATTTAGTCTCAGAAAAAAAAAAGTAGAAGGATTTAGGAATTAGAATTTTATATATTGTATCTGTAGTTTTGTAATAAACTAATGAAGAATTATGTGTCCACAATCTCCTGTTGTTACCAAGTTGTATTTCTGGCAAGCTGCAAGCAGAGCTGCAGTGCAGCCGGTTTGTACTGGCGCAGCTGCACGGGATGCAAGGAGACTGACAGTTCCTCACAGTGGATGAGGAGCTGCTGCTCTGAGCTGCTGGAGTGCCCGTGCTCTCCCGACCGCCTTCCCTGCCGCACCTCCCCACAATCCAATAACCAGAGTTAACTCCCAGCAAGCAGGGCCCTCTAACCTAGGCCACAACATCGACCTCTACCTCAATTTCCTGATGCCCTTTAGGAGAATGTGATCCCACACACGAAATTTATAGTTTTGCCATCTTTTAATTTGTGCCTTTAAGAAAAGATCATTTGATTAATCTAGTTGGTTACAAAGAGGGGTTTCCAATTATATTTTGATAATGCCCCAAAAGTTATGAAAGTAATTTCTACTGAATATGTATAGTTAAATTTTGCATTTCTCTATTGAGCACCGACAATTTATTGGAATTGATTTCAATTAGAAATTTAGGGATATATAAGAACCAATTAAAGCCCATACTTAACGTGATGTGGGACAATTAAGAAGATACAAAAAATGGGTTTTGGTGATATTTAATCACGGTTATTTAGCTTAACATACACGTGTAAAGGCGTGTGTCTTCTGTTTTTCTCCTTTGCCTTTTAGCTGCACTTTTCCTGCCTCTGACATGTTGGCAGCTCAGGAACTGCTCTCTGGGCAGTGACTGGGGAACAGGGTATTCAAGTTCACTAAAGGCTCAATTTTCCATTGATAGAGTATCAGTGTCCACAGACTTAAGACTGCAAGCACAGCAAAGACACCCATAATGAATGGTCCTTTAAACTGCTTTTCTTTAGAGACGATTCTGAACATAAAGTGTTATAGAGGGCCCGGGAAACTAAGCTGAGCCCACTTGACCCTGTGACGCATCTTGGAACTTCCTTCTCTTGAATACATTCTTAGTAGTAGCTTCTTGGCTTTTCAAAAAAGGAAAAATATGGCATATGTAGCTTATTACTGTGGTTCTTTTGAGTTTTCTCAGGTGAGTTTTTTGATAAAATATTTGCGAAGTGGCCTCATGGTTTCATTTGATGATTCACTCTTGTCCTTTCCTTATCTTGAATAAAATCCCATTCATTTTCTTTTTAAAACTTTAGCTTCTGTAAAGGTTTCCAGATCCTGATGTGGATGTTCATGTTCATGTGCACAAAAAGAACCAAGGCATAGCACCTCTAGAAATTTCAGAGGGCAGGCCGGGCGCGGTGGCTCAAGCCTGTAATCCCAGCACTTTGGGAGGCCGAGACGGGCGAATCACAAGGTCAGGAGATCGAGACCATCCTGGCTAACCCGGTGAAACCCCGTCTCTACTAAAAAGTACAAAAAACCAGCCGGGCGAGGTGGCGGGCGCCTGTAGTTCCAGCTACTCGGGAGGCTGAGGCAGGAGAATGGCGTGAACCCGGGAGGCGGAGCTTGTAGTGAGCTGAGATCTGGCCACTGCACTCCAGCCTGGGCGACAGAGCGAGACTCCGTCTCCAAAAAAAAAAAAAAAAAAAAAAAAAAAAAAAAGAAATTTCAGAGGGCAGTGGTACCTGCTGTGTCCCAACAGTACGCTGATTGTCTTCTCTGCAGCGCTGTGAGTGGACGCACACCCGAGGACAGACGCTCCTCAGATGCCTGGGCACGCGCCTCCATAGAGCTGCTGTGGGGAAAGGAAGCCACAGACAATAAAGACACCTGAAGCTGGTGACAATCAGCAGACAGCCCCACTGATGCAGATTTCTAATGCAGAATACCAGATTCTAAATTATCTTTTGACACTTAAAACTTGGGAGGAAGAGTCATCCAGGCACAGATGGCTAGGGCCCTTGTCCACTAGACTACAGCATTAAGAGATATTGCTTATCTTACTCTTTGAACCTTTTCTGTGACCAGTAAAAAAAAAAAAAAAACCACACACACATTAATTCCTACCCCCTTCCAGAACTCAAGAAAAGCACCTCTTCTGAGGTAGGGTGCTATGGCTCATATCTGTAATCCCAGTAGGCCAAGGCGGGAGGATCACTTGAACCCTAGGAATTCTAGACCAACCCGGGCAATACAGCGAAATCCTGTGTTTGCTGTCTCTTTTCTCCCCATACCAGCCCCCAGGCAATCTCACTGCGGCAGTGGCAGCCAGGCAGGTGCCTAGAGCTTCAAGGGAAGGAAACTCGTCTCTCTGCCAGGGGAAGAATGGTCCCAACAGCAAGGGAGCCATGCCCATGGCTTTTTTTTCTCTACATATCCTTCTATGCTTGGTCGTGAGGCAGACAGTCACAGAAACTAGGACAGAGCAGTACAGTTAAAACCCTGACTTTCTAGCCAGAGGACCCAAAAGAGGGACCCCTGAGACTGGAAAGTGTTGAGATTCCAGAAAGGAGGGAAGGCAGGAAGGTAATACCCTCAAGTTGTATATGAACTTCTGGGTTCACGCCCCGGCTTTACATGTGTGGATCTGACCAAAGGCTTTGAGAACAGAACCGTGGGACAAACCACTGCCCAGTCTCGTACCAGCCACTGGGTGGCGCACACGGGGCGGATCTGAACAGCATGGAAAAAGGCTCTGAAGCTTTATTGACATTGAACCACAACCCGCAGGAGGCAGGTAAGAACTTGTGAACCGAACCTAACCAGGATGATTGTCTGCTAAAGCAAAAGCATAGACTTCCGACATGGCCCAGAGTCTCATAACACAAAATTCAAATGTTCAAGATACCGTCCATAATTACTTGACATGCAGAAAACAGAGAACCTCAATTTCCTGAAGACACTCCTGGTACTCAAGGGATCTTCCCACCTCAGCCTCCCGAGTAGCTGGGATTACAGGCGCGCGCCACCATGCCCAGCTAATTTTGTATTTTTAGTAGAGACGGGACTTCTCCATGTTGGTCAAGCTGGTTTCTACATTTCACGTGAAGCACTAAATATATAATCCTAAATAGACTATAAAAACCTACGTGTTTTGTAATCCCTAAAGCAACTACATTTTCAACTTACACAAAAAGATATGATTAAAAAAATCAGTGAATTAAAGTAGAATTCAAAAAAACTCAAATAATCCAAAGGAAGGCAGGAAAAGTCAAAACAGGAATGAAAAACACAGGGAAAAATAGAAAACAAATAGAAAACAAACAATAAAATAGTAAACATAAATCCAAACATACCAACGATTATATTAAATTTAAAAAGTTGAAATATGCTAATAAAAAGATTGTTGAATGTAAAAAACTAATGAACAAAAAACCCAACACTCAACTATATGTGTCTAAGAAGCTCATTTTAAGTAAATAGTATAGATTAAAAATGAAAGGACAAAAAAGAAAGATATACAAATACTAATCAAAAGAAATCTGGAGTAGTTATACACCATCAGACAAAACAGACCAGAGCAAGGAAATTTGCCAAGGATAGAGAGGGACATTACACAATGATAACAGGGTCAATTTTCAAAGAAAACATTAACAAGCCTAAGTATCTATGTACCTAACAACAGAGCTTCAAAATCCATGAGGGAAAACCTGACAGAACTGAAAAGAGAAATGGCAAATCAGCAATTATAGTTGGAGACCCCAACCTGCCTTTCTCAGTAATCCCTAGAACAAATAGATCACATTCGGGATCGTAAAACAAATTTTTTTTTTTTTTCCTTTTTAGACAGGGTCTTGCTCTGCTGCCCAGGCTAGAGTGCATTAATGCAATCTCAGCTCACTGAAACCCAACTTCTCGGGCACAAATGGTCCTCCCACCTCAGCCTCCCAAGTAGCTGGGACCACATGCTTGTGCCACCACACCTGGGTAATTTTTGTATTTTTGGTAGAGATGGGATTTCGCCATGTTGCCCAGGCTGGTCTCGAACTCCTGACCTCAAATGATCCACCCGCCTTGGCCTCCCAAAAGTGCCGGGATTACAAGCATGAGCCACCGCTCCAAGCCCGTAAAACAAATCTTAACAAATTTAAAAGAACTGAAATAATACAAAGCAAGGTCTCTGACCATAATAGAATTAAACCAGAGATAGACAACTGACAAAAATCTCTAAATACTTGGAGATTAAATAATATACTTCTAAGTAATCCATGGGTCAAAGGAGATAGTCTCAAAGGAAATGAGAATATTAGAAAATACTTTAAACTGAACAAAAACGAAAACAATACATCCAAATGTGTAGATGCAGCTAAAGAAGAGCTTAGATGGAAATGTATAGCATTCGATGCTTGTTTCAGAAAAGGAGGAAGGCTCAAATCAACGATCTAAACCTCAGCTTTAATAAACTAAAGAAAAAAAGGGCAAAATGAATCTTAAAACAAGCAGAAGGAAGGACATGTTGGTAAGTTAAAGAAGCCACTCTCAAAAGGTTACATATTTATGGATACACGACATTATGGAAAAGGCAAAGCTACAGGGACAAAAAACAAATCGGTTGGTGGCCAGGGATTGGGGTGAGGCAAGCATGCCACGACAGGGAAGCATGAAGCAGTTTTGTGGGGATGATCAAACTGTTCGGAATCCTGATTGGGGTGCGGCTACAACACTCATAGAGCGGTATACTCCCAAACAGTCTTTTTATTAAAATAATACTCTCTCTCTCGCTCGCTCTCGCTCTGTCTCTCTCTCTCATACACACACACAATCTCTTTCTCACCATGCAGATGTGTCTGTTCACCACTGCCAACAGTATGCCAGGTAATAATAAGACTAAGTATGTTTTTTGGTTGAATTAAAGCCATTCATTCAAAATGAATCACTGGTGCCCGAAAGATGGGGTCTAACTTCTGTTTAATTATAATGGGAATAAGTAGCATTTATTGACTGCTTTTTAAGTTGCCAAGTACTACAAAAGATTCAGATGCATTATTAAAATGCATTTATAACTCTTAGATCATTCTGATCTTTATAATGGCATATTTTGTAGCCATTTTTATTTCTGGAAATTTCAAGTCTTTTTGGTTCTTTTTGATTCTTTTGGCAAACTGATCTTAAAAGTACAAGATCCCAAGTTGCACAGGTAAGTAACAGCAATGTAGGGGGATGACCACCAGATGGAGACAGAGAACACAAAGTTACTCAGACGCAAGGTTTTGCCAGAGCTCAGGCACACCTGGATATGAGGTTGCTCCCATCGGGGTCGCTGGTTCTCAAACCTGGCTGCTCATTAAAATCACTTGGGGACATTTACACTACTGATGAACAGCCCCCTTCACCCCACCCCTGAGTTTTGTGGTCTGGAGTATGGTCTTGCCACTGAGGGTTTTAAAGGCTGCACAAGTGATTCTAGTTGCAGCCAAGTTTGAGAACCACTACTTTCAAACATGCAACAGCAGAGGGCCTCGAGCTGGTGTGTTTCAGAATCATCTGGGGAATTTGTGAAAAACAGAGACTCAGGCTGTTGTAGCCTTCATTCTTTTGAGAACCAGTGTATTCTAAAATGATGACATACTAAACTTACAATAGTTAAAAAGATAATCAGTACTGAATCTGATACAAGGCCAGGTGTGGTGGCTCACACCTGTAATCCCAGCACTTTGGGAGGCCAAGGTGGGAGGATCGCTTGAACTCCTGAAGCCAGGAGTTCAAGACCAGCCTGATAAACACAGCAAGATCCCATCTCTACAAAAGAAAAATTAAAAAATTAGCTGGGCATGGTGGCACACACCCGTAGTCCCAGCTACTTGGAAGGCTGACATGGGAAGATGGCTTGAGTCCAAGAAGTCAAGGCCACAGTGAGCTGAGATTGTGCCACTGCACCGAGCGTGGGTGACAGAGTGAGACCCTGTCTCAATAAACAGATAAATCAGATACAGTCTCATACTAGATTCTTTTCCAAACTGGGCCAGTGGGTTTCCTCTCCAGAGAAGTGCAGGCCATATATGCTGGCAGGTGCTGGAAGAGTTCCTGAAGCCGGGTTTGGTTGTTCCATTTTGGGATGTTAAGCAAAAGGCCACTCAGCCCAGTGGATTCCCAGCCTTCATGTAATCTACTCCCCAAATTTGTTTTTACTCTCTTTTATCAAAGTGTTTAAATTATTTTATTTATTTTAATTTTTAATTTTTTTCTTTTTTTTTTTTTTTTTGGTAGAGATGGGGGACTCGCTATGTGGCTCAGGCTTGTCTCAAACTCCTGGCCTCAAGCCATCCTCCTGCTTTAGCCTCCCAAATTGCTGGGATGACAGGTGTGAGGCACTATGCCCAGACTAAATTATTTTAATATTACAGCCATTATAGATTAGGTTTCTAAATAACATTTGTTTTTCCATATCATAAAAGTAATCAATCTTCATTGTGAAACATTTGGAAAACACAAGACACATATGTAAGAAAAAATTACCTATTCTCTTACCACCTGGAGATTTTGATATTTTTCATTTTGATATGTTTCATTACAGATTTTTTCATATGTGTACATGTATGTATGGGTATACACTCTTAAATGTGTGCTTACACCTGCTCCAAAGGTGTGTGTGCACGTGTGCACAATCCAATATACATCGTGGGGAATCTACAAAGTTGTGGTCATAGTGTGGAGCCAGCCCCACAGGCCTCCCCAGAGACAAGGCCCTGGACTGCCCCCAAGTCCTCCTGAAAGGGACATCTGTGGTGGTGGTAGGGCCACGATGCCATGAGCAACCGCCTGGAGGCCCCGAGTACTCAGCGTGAACCAGGAAGTGGAGGGGAAGGGGAAGGGCGGAGTGAGAACCAGGAGGAATGCTTGCTCTTTTTTCCAAGCACAAGGGACCCTTTTCTTCACAGCAACTGACCTGATGCTTATGCCGGGAAGGAGGAGGGGCACACTCCGTCCTCCAGGTCCCTCAGGAGGAGAGAGGGAGCCAAGTGGGAGACTAGGGTCTGAGGTCTGAACCTGAGCCTGCACCAGCATCAGTTTCTGTGGGTGGGGGCTGGGGAGGGAGCAGGCAGCCGAGGGCCCTCACCCACTGCAGGTCTTGTGGGTCATGTCTTCATCTGTGATCTCATAGCAAATGAGGGTTTTGTTCCACGCGGGGTTCAGAGTGTTACAGAGAGTTTTGTTCTGAGCTTATTTGCCTGGAGAAAGGAAAAAATGATCTTATTAGCATCAAAGGGTGTGGTAGACAGAACAATGGCCCCCAGAGATGGCCATGTCCTCATCTCCAAAGCTGTGAATATGTTATTGATATGCCAAGGGGAACTGAGCCTGCAGATGGAGTTAGGGTTGTTAATTAGCTGACTTTAAAATAGGAAGATTATCCTAGACTGTCTGAGTGGCCCAATGTGGTCACATGCTTCTTAAAAGCAGAAGAAAGAACAGAGAAGAGAGAGCAAGATGTCACCAAGGAAGAAGGTCAGGGAGATGCAACCGGGACGGCTGTGAAGATGGAGGAAGGGGCCACCAGCCAAGGAGGGCAGGCGACCTCTAGAAGCTGGAAAGAGCCAGGAAATGGGTGAAATCCCCAGGCTCCAGAAGGAATGCAGCCCTGCCAACACCTTGACATGAGCCCAGGGAGACCGCTGTTGGACTTCTAACCTGCAGAGCTGTGAGATGGTAAGTGTGCTGCTCTAAGCCTCTAAGTTTGTGCTCATTTGCTGCAGCAGCCATAGGAGGCTCATCCAAGGAGGATCCCAGCTCCAGCCCCGATGCCGTGGGGTGGGTTCTGCAGGACGCCTGGTGTGGAAATGAAGTCTCCTTCCGAGGGCATGCCCTGTCTCTGCAGACTGTCCCCTCTGCCTGAAACCCATCCTGTCCTTGGGCATGCTCGTGCAGTGACCTCTCTGAGCTGGAACATTGCCACAACTCCTTCTCCTGTGCCAGTGACTCTGAGCTCCGTGTCTGACTCAGTCTGATGCCCGCCACCCCGGCCCAGGCTTGGAGGTCAGGCAACCCGGGGTTCCAATTCCAGCTCTGTGGCAGCGTCAGGTTCCCCACCGTGGAAAGGACACAGGAATCCCTCTCTCGCACTGCTTTCAGGAGCTTGCCTGTAAGGAGACTGCTCTTTATAAAACACTGGGGAGAGTCCCGGGGACTTCCTACAACAGGCCCTGCCAGCTCCAGTCCCACGAGTTAGGGGTCACTGAGCCCCCGCGTTGGGCACACTTCTCTGGTTACACTCGCTCTTGGCTCTCACATCCCTGAGCTCCACTTGCAGCGTAAGGACATCGAGGCCTGGTGTGAGGAGCCATTTCTTCCCCAGGAGTAGGTGGTGGGGCACTGCCGTGTTTCCTACAGCCCTGCCTTCCCCAGAGAAGACGCAATGTTCCCCTCTGGGGTGGTCCTCCTGGACTGCGGTGGGCCCCAGGCATGCACATTTAGGTCCCCAAGTCAACTCAGACTCTGCCCTATGAAATTAAAAATAAAACAACACTGAAGTGTAGGATGCACAGAAGGAAGTCAGTCTAAGAAGTTCTGATTTTTCATGGCTCAAGATCACCTTGATGCTTTTCTTTAATAGCATTTTTTTTTTCTCTCCTCTCCTAGATGCATGTGTTGTGCTGGTGCCTTAAGTGCATTTGTGGTTGGCCTCTTGGCCCATCTCTCGTGGGAATGAGGATTCTGTGGTCAAATACATTGGGCAGATGCTGCCTACTTCATCCCCCTTACTGAGAGTCAAGGAACAGCCCATCAGCACATTAAAGGCTCTGGTAAGTCCTGCAGTAAAGAAACTGGTTTAATAATGTTTTCCAATGTGATCTGACCACAGTTCTTTGTTGGCACATCATAGTAACCTCCAGCTGAGAATGCTTCTTATGAAAAACCAGCCTGGAAATTCTCCAGGGCTTTCCCCAGACCAGCAGGTAGGTTATGCTGGAAGGCATCCCAGGTGTGGGACAGACCGGCTGCTCTGCATGGAGGTGAATGGCTGAGGTCTCATCGGCTTGCTTGGGCTCTGAGGAGGAGTGGCATCTGTGGGCCTCCCTGGGTGCCCCCAGCCCAGTCCAGGCCCCATCGCCATGACTGGTCACAGCTGGTGGGCAAGCCAGGGTGAAACTCCCTCACCTTCCTCCTGGCTCCTGGCCGCAGGTGCAGCTTGACACAGGGGTCTGACAGCCCATTGTGGTCCATGGGCTTCAGGTCCTGGGTAAAGAACAGCAAAGGGTGTGAACGGGAAATCAAGGAGACGGAGCTGCCAGGGCCTGCAGGTGCCTGGACCAGCAGATCCCTTTGTCCCCTGGATCTCCTGGCTGGGTCCATTTATGGCCTCTTTCACAGAAGCCCCTGGCCCCACACCTCCAGACAGAAGGAGTGAGGGCGGCCCAATGCCCGTGCAATCTCCCCTCCCCCAAACATCCTGGCCCAGGGCAGGTGTCATGGGGCCTCTGTCAGGACAGACTTTCTCTCCTCATCATCCTGAAAGCCCGGTGAACTGGCATTCCTCTGAGACTCCCTCCCCACCCCGCTTTGGTCAGGCCCTTCCCTGGTCCTGACTCCCCTCCCCCATCTTCCCAGCAGGGCCTCCTGAGAGGCCATGTCCCTCACTGGCCCTAAATCCACGGAACCCCAGGACACCGTCTGAGACCAGGCACCATTGCTGGCCATATTTGTCACAACTCCCAGTCAGTTCACAGAGGTCACATAAGCTGACTGGCCACAGAGGGTTCGTCCACAAGACGGCACCCCTCACTCACTCTGCATTCGCTTCCTTTAGAAAACCCAGCCAAGCGTGTACAGCCAGGGACACACAGATGGGCTCTTGTCAGCTCTCGCTCTCCTCAGCAGGCTCTTGTTTCTGAAAATTGCATTTTTTTTTCTTCTGAGCTGGAGCACAGAGCTGTAGGCAGGCAGCTGTGGCATCTGTGGGGCACAGCCGGTAACCCCAGAACATTATCCAAAGATGCACCAAAAGGCTTCCACCCAGCCAGGTCGGGGAGGCAGCGTGGCAGCTCACACCAGGCTCATCTCCAAGGGGAGGCTGTCTTCCTCCCAGGCCGACCCCACCTTGGTTTGGCAGAGCTCCGGGGCATCGGGGGGCTTCCAACCACCTAACTACTCTGCCACTGGCAAAGGGCAGAAGTTTGGGGGTCGGCTGGCTTGCTTTCTGGGCTCAGCCCCTGTATTCACTAGTGATGAAGTGGATGAGTACTTTTCAGCCTAAGCCTCAGCTTTATCATCATCTGCGCCTGAACTGGGCGCAGTGGCTCACACCTGTAATCCCAGCCCAGGAGCCCAGGAGTTCAAGACCAGCCTGGGCAACATAGTGAGACACCATCTCTACAAAAAATTTAAAAGTTAGCTGGCTGTCGTGGCACATGCCTGTGGTCCCAGCTACTAGGGAGGCTGAGGCAGCATTGCTTGAACCTGAGAGGCAGAGGCTACAGTGAGCCATGATCATGCTACTGCACTCCAGTCTGGACAACAGACTGAAACCGTTTCCCAAAATTTAAAAGACAAAAAAGGGTAAGCATGTAGTAGTCCCATCTTCCCAGGGCTGGAGTGAGAAAGAGGGAGACGATGTGGACACAGGGCCTGGCAGGCAGAGCGTTTCCTCCCCTTCCCTGCATGCCACGCCCCTGCAAGATGCCAGAGAAGTGGCTGAGGTCAGGTGGGCGTATGTGAGCTGTGCCCTGCACTGTGGGACTACATCGTGGACAGGGCCTGGCTCAGTGGCCCCATGTGCGCCCACAGTGACATGGCTGCTCTTCCAAACCCAACTCCCTCACTCTGGCCTCTTGCCTTTCCCACCACGTGCCTGGAGTGCAGAGTTCTGGGAATCTGGTGGCCCACCCTGTGCAGGGGGTGCTTGACCACTGTGTCTTACTCTTACAATTCATATACATTTGTTGTAGCTCAGAATGTTTTCACTGGGTCCTGACACATTTCACTTGCATACCTCTGGGCCACGAGAAGTTTTGGCATGTCTGTCTAGTGGCTCTGGTTGTCCCACCTCTGCACCCCAAGAGGCCCCTGCGGGCTAGGCTGGGGGCGCTGCCACACTGGGACAGGAGTGATGCCTGCTCTGTCCTTCAGATCCCTGGACTGTGATGGGCCCTCTGTGCCGCCTCTCCACTCCTTCACCCAGCAGGTCCCTGAGCACCCTGAACAGCCACACGTTTGGCCAGAAGCAAAAGGACCAGTGGGCACTTCCTGAGGCCGTGTCACTGTGCTGCCGCCAGCTTCTGTGCCCAAACAGGTGGCTTCCCTGGCCCTGAGCCAGGGCTCCCACCAGTGCCTCCAGCCAGCCCTCTGTGGGGCTGCCCTCCCACCGAGTGTGACCTCTGTCCGCAGAAGGGGGAGGGCAGGAGGCTGATTCCAGGTCAGGGAGTTGTTGGNCCAAAGTGCTAGGATTATAGGCGCTCGCCACCACGCCTGGCCAACTGCTATTAATTTTTGAAACCAATAGTAGTGTTTCTTAACTATTCTCTAACTTGGTGTGTTAGTCTGTTTCTGTGCTGCTATAAAGGAATACCTGAGACTGCATAATTTATAAAGGTTTAATTGCCTCACAGTTCTGCAGGCTGCAGAAGCATGGCTCCAGCATCTGTTTTCGGCGAGGGTCTCGGGAAGCTTCCAATCATGGTGGAAAACAAAGGGACAGCAGGCACGTCACATGGAGAGAAGGAGCAAGAGACAGAGACAAGTGGGGAGGTCCCGGCTCTTTTAAATAACCAGATCTCCCATGAACTGAGTGAGAACTCACTCATCACCAAAGGGATGGCCCTAAGTCATTCATGAGGGATCTGCCCCATGATTCTAATACCTCCCACTAGGATCACCTCCAACATTTCTGCTTCTTCTTCTTCTTTTTTTTTTTAATAGAGATGGGGTCTTGCTATGTTGCCCAGGCTGATCTCAAACTCCTGGCCTCAAGAGATCCTCCTACCTCAGACTCCCAAAGTGTTGGGTATTACAGGCATGAGCCACTGCACCTGGCCTGGAGGTCACATTTCAATATGAGATTTGGAGGGGACAAACATCCAAATCACGTAATTTGGTTTTATCTTTTGTCATTACGTTTAAAAATTATTTTACTACTGTCAAAACTTATGTCACATAGCATCTCTTCAGTAAAAACCTCCCTACACAGGTCAAGAGAACTTCTCAAAATTGCTATGAAGAAATTCATGCTTTTGTAGAATACCATATAATATTGATATGTTTAACCTCATTTTACAAACTAGAAGCTATTTTTCTAACAGAAAATATTATAAATATGCAAAACAAAATCATAGCCAAGAACATGTATCCATAAAACACAAACAAAACAAGCTGGTGAACTAGATATAACTGGATGTTAGCAAGATTTCTGCTGGATAAGCCTTCATTGATTTTGTTGTCTCAATAGTAGCAGATGCCAAAAGTTTAAAAACACATACTTGGGAAAAATGGATAATCTAGGGCATTTTTATCCAAATAAAGCCCTAGAAGTTGGCTTTTTATTTGAACTGGGGAAAGACCACTTTTATTTCCAGAGCTTGGTTCAAGTATAAGAGTACAGTTAGTATTAACATTCAGCAGACTATTATAGTTACAGAACTATTGCTCTCAGGCAGTTGCGGAAGGTGGGATGAAGAGTTACATATAATGACACTGGGGGCCGGCCTTGCAGAGAAAGGTTAGCACACAAAAGTGGTGCTGTACAAGGGAGGAATGGCACAGAACATTAGAAGCACAAGTACTTAAGGAGGTTATATATTCAAGCTTACCCAGTGCCCATGGCTGACAACTAGATCATCCCTCAGAAATTACATGAACAATCACACATTTTCATTTGAAAGTTAGTTTACAGTTTAATTCTTCTCAAACCCTTCCTAACACACCAAAGGAAAACAGTAAAGCAGCCAGATGCTACCACAAAATAGTATCTCTTAAACCACGAAACAATAGAAGAGTTGCCACAAAATGCCTATGTCACCCACCTATGGAAACCATTTATACCGAAGATATCATTTGGTCAGTTTAATCCAAGGATCTCTTTCCCTTAGGGTCAAATCAGAAAGCCCACAACGTCCCTCTAGTTCCAGTTTAGATCCCAAGGGCATTTCTTCTATTATATTTTCATTAATCTCAGAGATTACTACTTGAATTTAAAAAAGATTATCCAAGTATTATAACTAACACAAATTGAAGCATTTGGACTGTAGTGAAGAGGGCAATTAGACTGAGTTGGGAGACTTACGTGCTTTGCCTTGGTTTGTTCACATGTATTTGATAACTTTTTAAGGTACTCAATCTGTCTCAAAAAGTGTTTGATTCTAATTCAGAATCCTGGAGCCAGAATGTCTTGGTTGAAGTCCACTATTTGCTAGTTGTATGGCTTTGGGAAAGACAGTTACCTCTCTGTCCCTTGATGTCCTTACTTACAAAATAGGGATAACAAATACAATCTACCTCAGAGGACTGTTGTGAGGAATAAATAAATCAGTATGTATAAAGTACTGAGAAGACTGCTTGTCCCATAGTAAAGATTATGATGAGGCCGGGCGCGGTGGCTCAAGCCTGTAATCCCAGCACTTTGGGAGGCCGAGACGGGCAGATCACGAGGTCAGGAGATCGAGACTATCCTGGCTAACACGGTGAAACCCTGTCTCTACTACAAAAAAAAATACAAAAAACTAGCTGGGCGAGGTGGCGGGCACCTGTAGTCCCAGCTACTCGGGAGGCTGAGGCAGGAGAATGGCATGAACCCGGGATGCGGAGCTTGCAGTGAGCTGAGATCCGGTCACTGCACTCCAGCCTGGGCGACAGAGCGAGACTCCGTCTCAAAAAAAAAAAAAAAAGAAATTATGATGACTATAGGGCAAGGGCTATAGAGAGAGTACAGAGAATTTGATGGATTTACAGTATGTTGGAGGTAGAAATGGGATTTTCTGATGTGCTTGTGTGAGATGGAGGAAAGATTCTAGGGTGATTTTCTTTTTTCTTTTCTTTTCTTTTCTTTTTTTTTTTTTTTTTTTTTGAGACAGAGTCTTGCTCTGTCCCCCAGGCTGGAGTGCAGTGGTGCAATCTCTGCTTACAGCAAGCTCTGCCTCCCAGGTTCAGGCCATTCTGCTGCCTCAGCCTCCTGAGTAGTTGGGATTACAGGCGCCTACCATCACACCCAGATAATTTTTGTATTTTGGGTAGAGATGGGTTTCACCATGTTGGCCAGGTTGGTCTCGAACTCCTGACCGCAAGTGATCTGCCTCGGCCTCCCAAAGTGCTGGGATTACAGGCGTGAGCTACCACACCCGGCCTAGGGTGATTTTCAAGTGTCTGTTTTTTTGTTATTTTGTTTTGAGACCGTCTCACTTGGTCACCCAGTCTGGAGTGCAGTGGCGCGATCATGGCTAACTGTATCTTCAACGTCCCAGGCTCAGGTGATCCTCCCACTTCATCCTGCAGAGCAGCTGGGACCACAGAGGCTTGCCACCATGCTCAGCTAATTTTTTTTTTTTTTTTTTTTTTTTTTTTTTTTTTTTTTTTTGAGAGACTGGATACACCATGTTGCCCAGGCTGGTCTTGAATGCCCGGACTCAAGTGCTCCACCTGCCTTAGCCTCCCAAAGTGCTGAGATTACAGGCCTTAGCCACGTGGCCCTGCCTCAGGTTTCTGATTTTAGCAGTTTCTGATTTTAATAACTGGAGGATGGTGGTATCATTTACCGAGATGGAAGAGACTGAGCAAGGAAAGGTTTGGAGGCAGGAATCAAGAATTTTATTTTGAATTTGTTAAAATTTAGGATGACTATGAGCCATTCAAGTGAATATCTGAGTCCGGGGTTCAGCAGAGAAGTCTGATCTTGAGGTAAAAATTTGAGACTTGGATCAGCTTATAGTCCACTCATTCAGCAAATACTTACTGACCACCTATTGTCTGCTAAATATTGGGCTATGCACTGGGGTCATTGTGGTGAACAAGAGTGTTGTAGTTCCTGCTTTTATGGAGACTGACCACAGAATTAAAATAAAATAATATGAATGGCTTCTATTCGTTGAGCATTTTCTTTGTGCTGGCCACTGCGCTCAGTGCCTTACATGCACTTTCTCATCCTCTCAACAACCCTGGGAGGCCCATTTTATTTTCCAGACAATGATGTCACATAGTGTATTAAACCAGATAACTAGTAAGAGGAGGTGTCCAGATTTGAACCCAGGCAGTCTGTGGGAACTTAGAGATCAAGACTAACTTTACCTCACAGTGCCTGTGGTAAAACTGAAATCCCACACAGCTTGTAATCAGTTCTCCCTGTTCCCAAGCTCAGTGTTCTGTGCACTTGGTTAGATGACCTCTTAGTCTAGAACCCTCTGCTAAGAGACATCAGTCACCAGGCTGTACCGCCCTGGCTGATATGTGGCTGGAGGCTCAGCTGGTAACCTGTCCCTGTCCTCCATATCCCTAGGATTGTGCACCTGTGCCTGCGAAAGGCTGACCAGAAGCTGGTGATCATCAAGCAGATTCCAGTGGAACAGATGACCAAGGAAGAGCGGCAGGCAGCCCAGAATGAGTGCCAGGTCCTCAAGCTGCTCAACCACCCCAATGTCATTGAGTACTACGAGAACTTCCTGGAAGACAAAGCCCTCATGATCGCCATGGAATATGCACCAGGTGGGCCAGCCTCCTTATGGTGACCTGGCTGGAGGGGCCTCTTATCTCTGGGACAGGCAGACATAGATCACCTGGCTTCCCTCCTTGGAATGAGCACGGCCAAGGGTTAGAGTTCCAGTCCCAGTTATCTGACCCTGGCTAGCCCCTTCTCCTCTCTGTTCCCAGTGCCCTGTTCCATACCTAAAAGGAGGCCCGTTGGCTCATGCCTATAATCCCAACACTTTGGGAGGCCAAGGCAGGTGGATCATGAGGTCAGGAGATCGAGACCATCCTGGCTAACACGGGGAAACCCCATCTCTACTAAAAATACAAAAAAAAAAAAATTAGCCTGGCTTGGTGGCAGGCGCCTGTAGTCCCAGCTACTTGGGAGGCTGAGGCAGGAGAATGGCTTGAACCTGGGAGGCGGAGCTTGCAGCAGTGAGCCGAGATCGCACCGCTGCACTCCAGCCTGGGTAACAGAGCGAGACTCCGTCTCAAAAAAAAAAAAAGGAGAACGGTTGTCGTGGTGTGAGAAAGCCTGGATCTTGATTAGTCCTTTGGGCCACAGGCGGCACTCTGGCTGAGTTCATCCAAAAGCGCTGCAATTCCCTGCTGGAGGAGGAGACCATCCTGCACTTCTTCGTGCAGATCCTGCTTGCACTGCATCATGTGCACACCCACTTCATCCTGCACCGAGACCTCAAGACCCAGAACATCCTTCTTGACAAACACCGCATGGTCGTGAAGATCGGTGATTTCGGCATCTCCAAGATCCTTAGCAGCAAGAGCAAGGCCTACACGGTGCCTGGGCATGGAGGGGACCTCCAGGGTGCTAGAAGTCTTGAGGGCCAGGACCTAACCCTGCCTCCTCCTCTCCTGCTAAAACACCCTTGGCCCTTTGGCTCGTTTGGGTGGTCCTGCAGGAGGAAGCCCCTTGGCTTGCTTTGAGAAGAAGCTGTCCCCAAATGGCCTTATGTGCAGAGACCCTGGTCTTCCCTCCCTGCAGGGCTGTGATCCCAGCTTCTCTCCTGCAGGTGGTGGGTACCCCATGCTATATCTCCCCTGAGCTGTGTGAGGGCAAGCCCTACAACCAGAAGAGTGACATCTGGGCCCTGGGCTGTGTCCTCTATGAGCTGGCCAGCCTCAAGAGGGCTTTTGAGGCTGCGGTGAGTGTACGCACCCTCCAGGGGACAACTGGGAAATGTACTGCCTGCCCCAGCAGGCCTCAGCTCCAGCCACCTCAGGTTTCTCCTCTAGCTGAGTCATGTCTCTCCCTTATCAGATTACCCCAGGGGAGGGCTATGGGTGTCCCTTAGACTATGGATTTCTGAGAGTACATCTTGCCTCCCATTAGACTGAGGGCTCCTGAGGGCAGGGCTGTGGCTTTCCCAGGAGACCCTTCCAAGAGCAAGACTTGAGTTTTCCCAGCATCCTGGGGTTTCTGAGGACATAGCTGCATCTCCCCTATCAGACTAGGGATCACTGAAAGCCAGGTTGGACTCCCCTATCAGTCTGGGAGTCCCCTCATCAGACTGAAGTCTCTTGAGGGCAAAGCTGTTATTATCCCAGGAGACCAGGGGCTGGAGCTGGGGGGTGCTGCCCTCACTTCCCCAACTTCCCAACCTGGTGCCTTCACAGAACCTGCCAGCACTGGTGCTGAAGATCATGAGTGGCACCTTTGCGCCCATCTCTGACCGGTACAGCCCTGAGCTGCGCCAGCTGGTCCTGAGTCTACTCAGCCTGGAGCCTGCCCAGCGGCCACCACTCAGCCACATCATGGCACAGCCCCTCTGCATCCGTGCCCTCCTCAACCTCCACACCGACGTGGGCAGTGTCCGCATGCGGAGGCCTGTGCAGGGAGAGCGAGCGGTCCTGGGTGGCAGGGTGTGGGCACCCAGTGGGAGCACAGGAGGTGTCGGGCAGAGGGAAGCCTGGGGCAAGTCCTCCCTTACTGCATGTAGGAATGTCAGGAGGGTCTGTGTCCTTAGGCCCCCATCTGTCCTACAGGGCAGAGAAGTCCGTGGCCCCCAGCAGCACAGGGAGTAGGACCACCAGTGTCCGCTGCAGAGGTAAGTGGGAAGAGGCCGCCAGTCCCCATGGACGCCACACCATTCCTATCAGTTTAACAGTCCCCATGTGCTGTACCTGCAGGTATCTCCCGGGGACCTGTGAGGCCGGCCATCCCACCACCCCTGTCATCAGTATATGCCTGGGGTGGTGGGCTGGGCACTCCCCTGCGACTGCCAATGCTCAACACAGAGGTGATCCAGGTAGCAGCTGGGCGCACACAGAAAGCCGGCGTCACGCGCTCTGGGCGTCTCATCCTGTGGGAGGTGAGCAGGCCAGTGGGTGGCCTGGACGTGTGGAGGTATAGATCCACAGCAGGGTTAGGGTGCTCAGGCGCTGCCCATCCACCTGCCCCTGCAGGCCCCACCCCTAGGTGCAGGCGGAGGCACCCTCCTCCCTGGGGCAGTGGAGCAGTCACAGCCCCAGTTCATCTCGCGTTTCCTGGAGGGCCAGTCGGGCGTGACCATCAAGCACGTGGCCTGTGGGGACTTCTTCACTGCCTGCCTGACTGGTGAGCTGTCGGGCCTACCTTGTGGGACCTGCTCTAAGGCCCCACAGAGCACCTTCTCTCTTCTCTTGCAAACCACGCACTTAATGAATGCTTCTGTCTACTAGTTATGGAGTTATTGCTTCTGGCAAGTAACTATTGAGGAGATTTCCTTACACAACCTCCTTTACCCTACGGACGGGCCTGGCAAGGCAGTCATTATATTATCCTCATTTGACAAGTGGGGACGCTAAGGCTCAGAGAGGGTGTCACTTGTCCAAAGTCACATACGTTTGAAGAGACTCGTAACCTTTTCTCTTCCTATCCCGTCCTTTCAGCCCTGGTCCCCAACTTTATTTTGCTGCTGCAACCCACTAGAGGACCAGGCTATCTGGAAAGACTATTTAACTTCTCTCCCTTCTCCTTCCTCACTGCCCTTCTCTCCAGACCGAGGCATCATCATGACGTTTGGCAGCGGCAGCAATGGGTGCCTAGGCCATGGCAGCCTCACTGACATCAGCCAGGTGGGTGTCACATGTACTTTGGAGAGGGGGAAGTGGGGAGATGGCGGGGAGCCCACATCTGAGAGCTGACACCAGATTGGGGGCAGGGGAGTTCCCAGCAGCCACAGGTTCCTCTAGATTCCCAGATGCACCTGCCCTGGGCCACCTACATCGGGGGAAGTACAGAAAAACCAGGCTTCCCCAATGGTTGTCCACCTGGCAGTGTGTATGGCTGGAGTTAAAGACATAGCCACCTCTTGAGAATGTGTATCCTCCAGCTTTGTCCCTACAGGGGGTGTTGAGGCCAGATGGCTAGTCCCAGACCCTTTGCCCAGTTTCTCCTTGCTTCCTCTCCTCTCTAGCCCACCATTGTGGAGGCTTTGCTGGGCTATGAGATGGTGCAGGTGGCCTGTGGGGCTTCTCACGTGCTGGCCCTGTCCACTGAGCGAGAACTATTTGCTTGGGGCCGTGGAGACGGTGGTAAGCTCCAGCCTCTAGGCCCCATCTCACAGCATCCTCAGCCATGACTTGCTCCCCTTCATACCCACCTTCCACCCCACAGCACATTCTCTCCTCCCTCTTTTCTCTCAAATTCTCTTCATTCATTCAACAAACCTTTATTTTACACCAACTGTGCACATGCTGTGCTGGGTGCTGAGATGAGATGGAGATGTGGCTTCCTTCAGGTGTTTGAGGTAATGAAGGAAATTTCATTCAACCACCTATTTTTTTATTTTGAGACGGAGTCTCGCTCTGTTACCCAGACTAGAGTGCAGTAGCGTGATCTCAGCTCACTGCAACCTCCACCACCAGGTTTAAGCAAATCTTCTGCCTCAGCCTCACAAGTAGCTGGGATTACAGGCACCCACCACCGCACCCAGCGAATTGTTGTATTTTTGTAGAGACAGGGTTTCACCATCTTGGCCAGGCTGGTCTTGAACTCCTGACCTCATGATCCACGTGCCTCAGGCTCCCAAAGTGCTGAGATTACAGGCGTGAGCCACCACGCCTGGCTCATCCACCAGTTTTTATTGAGGTCCTCTTTGGGTCAGGCATCAGGCTGGGCGTTGAAACTAGAGATGACACTGATGGGTTCCTGTCTTCCTGGAGGACTCAGTCTAGTAGGAGAAAGATGACATTGCCAGCATGCCCGAGAACAGATAGCATCAGGGCTACACCCCGGTGCAGAGGTGTGGAACTCAGTGAACAATAATGTCAACTGGAGGAGAGAGATGGCATCTGAACAGGGCTTTATAAGAAGGAGGATTTTGAGTTGGCGCGGTGGTTCACACATGTAATCCCAGCACTTTGGGAGGCTGCGGCAGGTGGATCACGAGGTCAGGAGTTTGAGACCAGCCTGGCCAACATGGTGAAACCCTGTCTCTACTAAAAATTAAAAAATTAGCTGGGCATGGTGGCTCATGCCTGTAATCCCAGCTACTCAGGAGGCTGAGGCAGGAGAATCGCTTGAACCCGGGAGGTGGAGGTTGCAGTGAGCCACGATTGTACCATTGCATTCCAGCCTTGGCGACAGAGTGAGACTCGGTCTCAAAAAATAAAAAATAAATAAAGGAGGATTTTAACCAGCAGAGGGGCCTAGGAAAGGCATTTGGGACTGAGAGAACAGAGAACTCATGCTGTTCCCTCCCCTCAGTGGGCCCTCCTCATCCTGGCGTCACCCCCACTAAAGCTCAAATTAACTCCTTCTGGGTTTCTTCTCGTAGGCAGACTGGGACTAGGCACCAGGGAGTCCCACAGCTGCCCCCAGCAGGTGCCCATGCCCCCAGGACAGGAAGCTCAGCGAGTTGTATGTGGCATTGACTCTTCCATGATCCTCACTGTGCCTGGCCAAGCCCTGGCCTGTGGGAGCAACAGGTGAATAGGTCATCAGGGTGACTAACCTGCCTCCGGCTCTCCTTGGCTGTGAGTGCTCCATCCATCATTGCCTACCTCTCACCAAAGACCAGAATTGAGGGGGTTGAGGGTGGTATTGGTTCAACCCAGGGTGGGATCTGTCTCCTGGTGCACCAGCTCCTGCCCAAACTGTCTGTCAGTTGGATTTGGCTTCTGGCTCTGCCCTCAGGTTCAACAAGTTGGGCCTGGACCACCTCTCCCTGGGGGAGGAGCCTGTCCCTCACCAGCAGATGGAGGAGGCCCTGAGCTTCACACTACTAGGCTCTGCACCCCTGGACCAGGAGCCCCTGCTGAGTGTAGACCTGGGCACTGCTCACTCAGCTGCTGTGACTGGTGAGCAGGACTTGGGCTCTGGAGGCCAGAGGGGGACTCATGGTCTCCTTGGTACCCTGTTGAAGCACCCCTTTTCTTCCTCTCCCCCATAGCCTCGGGTGATTGCTACACTTTTGGCAGCAATCAGCACGGGCAGTTGGGCACCAATGCTCGCCGAGGCAATCGGGCACCCTGTAAGGTCCAAGGCCTTGAGGGCATCAAGATGGTAATGGTAGCCTGTGGGGATGCCTTCACCGTAGCTATTGGGGCAGGTGAGGACTGAGCATGGCGGGGGCAGGCAGTGCCATGAGCAGTGCGGGCTGAGGGTTGCTGCTGAGGGCCACTGGACTCTGGAGCCTCCCAGGGGCCATCCTGGCAATGTGGGAGGGGAGATTCTGCTCAGGCTGTGCCCACTTCCCACTTCCCTCCTGGGGATTCTTCCTGGCAGAGGGTGAAGTGTACTCCTGGGGCAAAGGGGCCCGAGGTCGACTGGGAAGGAGGGATGAGGATGCCGGACTCCCTCGGCCAGTGCAGTTGGATGAGACACACCCTTACACAGTGACTTCCGTGTCCTGTTGCCATGGAAACACCCTCCTGGCTGTTCGCCGTGAGTTTTAACTTTTCCCACCTCACCACACAACCCAGCTGACCCCTGCCCACACTCCCACCCCCCGTGTTCACAGATGCCTGCATCACCAAAAGCATCTTTAGCCCTCAGATAAAAATAGCTGAAGCTGCGGTTAAAAAGCTCAAAGTTTCCTGTCCCGGGTGGCCAAGGCGGATGCTTCTTGGGCCTCATGGAAGGGCTGCCTCCACTGCTCCCCAGGGGGCTCACATGCATTCTTTCTCCTACTGCTGAGTCCCGTTGATGCTGAACCTCTCTTTCTGGCCTAACAGGGTCCAGAATCCAGGGCCCAGTAGGAGTGGGAGGTGGGTGATAATTTCTGGAGGCACTGCCCTCAGAAGCTGCAAGGGTTTCTCTTTGATACCCTCCAGCAGTCACAGATGAGCCGGTCCCCCCCTGAGGCACCTGGATACACCTCTGGACCACCCTGATACTGCTTCTCCTCTGAATGTTCTGAAAAGTGCAGGTGCCCAAGGCATGACTGTTGCAGCCGTCTCCTAGATTGGGTCATCACGGGGTATCCGGGCTGGCAAAACCCCTGCTCTGCTTTTGGCCTTGGATATGGAAACCTCAACCACTTTGTTCTCCCACCACCTCTTTGCCTTTCCTACCCCTTCCTCCCTTCAGTCAGTGTCCCCAGGATCCAGCCTGGCTACAGTTAGAAGGCAGACCTAGCCTTTGGAAGCAGAGCCTTGCCATAAAAAGGCTGAAGGCAGCTGTAGCTCCACACAGACCGTGCCCTTTCCCCCAGCCCAGTTAGAAAATAAGTCTGGGCCGGGGGTAGTGGCTCACACCTGCATACCCAGTGCTTTGGGAGGTCAAGCCAGGAGGATCCCTTGTGGCCAGGAGTTGTAGACCAGCCTGGGGACCATAGCCAGACCGCTGTCTCCACCAAAAAAAAAAAAAAAAAAGAGAGAAGAAGAAAATAAGGCTGGGTGCGGTGGCTCACCTGTAATTCCAGCACTTTGGGAGGCCAAGGCGGGCGGATCACTTGAGGTCAGTAGTTTGAGACCAGCCTGGCCAACATGGTGAACCCTGTCTCTACTAAAAATACAAAAATTAACCAGGCATGGTGGCGGGCGCCTGTAATCCCAGCTACTCTGGAGGCTAAGGCAGGAGAATCCCTTGAACCCTGGAGGCGAAGGTTGCAGTGAGCCGAGATCGTACCACCGCACTCCAGCCTGGATGACACAGCAAGACTCCCTCTCAAAAAAAAAGGAAAAAAAAATGTCTTTGGTGCTCACTGGGACTGTCTCCATGCTTTGGAGCAGGGCAAGCCAGGGCCTGCCTGGACTGACCATTAGGCCTGCCTAGCTTCTGCATAGCCTGGGGCAGGGCAGTCCCCGGGAGTGCTGCCATCTCCCCCACACTTTCATCCTAAGGCAGGATTTGCTCGATGTCTGCTTGCCTCTTTTCCCCAGCACGAGGACAGGAGCCACTACGTGTCTGCTGCAGAAAAGATCCGCGCTGCAGATTGTCCGTCACCCCATGCCTTTCTCCAGAAACACTTGAGAGAAAGGGTAGCTAGTGGGACCAGACTGGTTTCTCAGAGCACAGGAAGTAAAGCCAATAAAAATATCAGCTGCCTGCTGGAGTGTGGTGTCTTCAGGGGTGGGTGTGGCGACCAGGCACCCCAGGACTGGGCTGGGCGCGACCTCGGTGGCAGGGCTGCGGCCAAGGGAGGAATGTGGGCGCAGCCGGCGGCTGGGGTCGAAGTTCCTCTGGCCCAGCGCCCAGTCCAGCCTCCCCGCCCCAGCTGGGCTCCCCGGAGCTGGTTGCCAGGCTTCGGCTGCCTAGCACCTGGAAGCTGGGGCCCCGGTTCCTGGGCGGCTCACGGCCCCGGAGGCCGAGCTGTTGCCTCTAGAAAAGAAAACCTTTGTAGCGCGGCCCGTCCCCTTTTCCAACCCGCACTCCCCCAGGGCCCGAGAAGTGGATACACGCTCTCTCTCCCCCAGGGGAAAGAAAAGCCCATGCTCCGGTGGGTGGGCGAGACTGGCGGTGACCAGACTCAAAGGCCTGCACTCGGAGGTGGGCGGGGCCGCTGGGCGCGCATTAGGACCGCGCGGCCGCGGCCCCGCCCCCTCTTCCGGCGGGCGGGCTTCACAGCCGAGCCCTGGCCGCGACCGCCAGTCGGCGCCGCCCGGAGCCGGGAGCGCGGCTCCAGCGAGGCGCGGGCTGTGGGGCCGCCGCGTGCCTGGCCCCGCTCGCCCGTGCCGGCCGCTCGCCCGCCATGCCTGGTTTCGACTACAAGTTCCTGGAGAAGCCCAAGCGACGGCTGCTGTGCCCACTGTGCGGGAAGCCCATGCGCGAGCCTGTGCAGGTTTCCACCTGCGGCCACCGTTTCTGCGACACCTGCCTGCAGGAGTTCCTCAGGTGCGGGCCGGGGAGCAGGGGCCAGCGGGGGCGGGGCGGGGCGGGGGGCGCCGCCTGGGGAGGGGCTCGGGCCCGGGGCACGCCGGGCCTTTGTCTGCGCTGCGACCCTGTGACCTCAGGGGCGCCCCGTGACGTCACGGGGAGGGGTGACGTCACGCCCCGAGGGAGGCTTCCCGCAGGAATCCGAGGGGTCGGGGCGGGTCCCACCTGCCTGACCTGGGGCGGAAGACCTCGGCGCCTTCCCGCGGGGTGGGAAGGGGAAGAGGCCCTTCCCCCTCACTTGAGATCCGGCGCGGCCTCAGCCTTGAACTTTGAATCCTGGGGGAAGAGGACAAAACCCGCTCCCGCCGCAGCACTTTGAGTCTCCGGAGATTTCACCCATCTAACCTCTTGTGATTCTTCGAACGTTCAGGGAACGGTAGCTATTGTTCTCCCATTTCACAGATGATGAGACGAGATTCAAAGAAAGACTGCGACTTGCCCAGGGTCACACAGTTACTTAAAGGCTTGACTAGGATTTAACCCCGGGCTGCTTATGATCACACAATGGAGGAAGGACTGAATCTTCCCCCGAAGGACCCTCTAGGCAGCTCCCCTCTCTCTCCCGGGGGCTGGAGCAAGGCGGGTGGTCCATAACTCGTGAAGAAGGGGGACGCACTCGTATCGTTACTGCACTCCCACTGTCCCCTCAGGACGCAGGTTAGCCATTGGCTCTTGGGAATCCGTCAAGTTTCTGGGCGCCCTGTGGTGTCTTGAATCTCTCCTGCCCACGCAGGGGACCACTCAGGCCCGGGTGTGGGAGGCAGGGTGAAGGAGCCCCGACTCTTCGGAGGTCATGGCCCCAGAGCGCAGGGGAAGGCCGGGTCGGCCACTGCCTGGCTGTTTGCTGGGCCGAGGGGATCGAGGGCCCGGCAGGGAGAGTACCTCTGGGGCGCGTGCCCCCGGTGCTCCCTCCGTCCGTGCCTCCCTCCCTCGCTCGGTCCTCCGTAGCTCCTACTGGCGGAAGTCTCAGCAGGCCCTTTGTTTTCTGTTCCCCACTGCCTGGGCCGGCTCCTGCCCTCACATATGCTCCCGCACAAGCTGCAGGACTGCCCCCTCCCCCCCGGCAGTGTACACATTTACTCTCCTACAGACACAGCCCCATTGTCTCCGCCACTGCTCTTCCCCGGCCCTCTGGGTTCCAGATGAGGCCAGCTGAGCCCTCCCAGCCCTCCACAGCAGACCCACCCTGACTGCCGCGGGGAAGGAGCGGGGGAGGGGGCTGTCAGGCCCGATTCCTTCCACCACCTTCTTGGTCCCCCTCTGCCCCTCCCCCTCACGGAAATCCCCTCTTCCTCTCCCACTCCCACTCCCACACCCCCTCCCCCCATCCTGTCTTCTTCCCGGAGCCTGGGCCTCCACTGCACAGCCTGGAGCAGCCTCTGCCCTGCCTCTCTCCCAACCCCCAGCGCCTGAGCTGTGCTACTGAGGCTTCTGAAGAGGAGAGAGGTGCTCCTCACCCGCCATGGTACAAGCACAAGTGAGGGTGTCCACAGCCCTGGCTGGGCCCCAAGCTGCAGGCTAAGCTTCTGTCTGAAGCCTAGGGACTTGCCTCCATCCCCCCCTTTCTCCTAAACCACTAAGTCAGCACATTCCTGAAGAAGCCAAGTGGACCCCCTCCCCCTGGACCCACCCCTCTTTCCCCACTCCTGCCTGAGCTGTTAGGTTGGTCCAGGAAGGCTGGTTGCCCTGTGGGCAGACACACCCCTTCAGTGCCTGCTCTTGTATTGTCCTTGGCATTGAAGTATGGCCATTGGTAGTGAGGTCAAGGGGAGGAGGTGGGTGCTAGAAATCCTTGGGGCAGTTGGGGCATGGACTGCCCAGGTCCTGGAGAGTGCCTCTAGAACTGGGCTTTTATGTGGGCTGTGATTCTGCCTTGCTCCCTGCCTGCCTTCCACCTACCTGACTCAGACCTGCCAGGAATGCCCTGCCCCAGGGCCCTGAGTCCTGCTGGGTGAGCTCTAGCTCTCCCTGAGCCATGCCAGGCATGTGTGACTGGCCCTGGCTGGGGTCAGCAAGGGCGTGTCGACAGAAGCATGCCAACAGGCTCCTTGGGTGCTGACAGCCAGGTGGGGTTTGGTGCAGGAGAAGGCGGGCAGCTAGCAGGAGGGGACGGTCACGAGGCTTCAGAAGCCCACTGAGCAGTGCCCAGAGTCATAGCTTTGCTTGCTGGACATTTTCCCTTGCCCCAGCTGCTTTTCCTCATGTGTGTGGTGTAGTAGAGCCTGTCTGAGCTGTGGAGTCAGACACACGTAGCCAGGTACTGCTTCACCTGTAAGTCTATTTGTTTCATCTGTAAAATGGGGGCATTCCACCCCTTCTCAGAGGCAGGTGGCAAGGGCCGGGTGGGAGTGTAAACAGGTGCCAGGGAGCATGCCTTTCCTCCTCTTTTCTGTGGGAGACACACCCTCAAAGGAGCAGAGCAGGCAGGGTAAGGTGGCCGCAAGCTGACCTTTGCCCTGGTTCTTGGCAGAGGACCTTCCTGGGGACTGGGCAGCCCTGGCACTTAATCTCAGCCCATCCCTGTTCCCCCTCCCAATCAGCTTTCAACCCAGCCAGTGAAAACTAACCTAGGGGGAGGGGGTAACTGTGCAGCATATTCCTTCCCCAGTCCAGCTGCCATCCTGGGGGAGGGGGTGCCAGCTGCCACCTGTTGGCCAAGTCCTGACTGAGGCAGCTGTCTGTGCCTCCTCTAGGCCCAGATCCCCCTTCCCAGGACAGGGGCTGGGGTCTTTTGGGATCCTGGGGAAGTAGACCCCTCAGGCCTCTGCTTGCCCTTTTGTCTCACCTGGGCTGGTTGGAAACCGGTCTGGTGAGGAAGGGAGGCTGCCTTGGTGGAGGGGGTGGGGCCAGGCCTCCCTTTCCTCTAATGAGAAGCCTTGACCCTGCCCCTCCCCCATTTCAGTGAAGGCGTCTTCGGAGGGGGTGGGGCCAGGCCTCCCTTTCCTCTAATGAGAAGCCTTGACCCTGCCCCTCCCCCATTTCAGTGAAGGCGTCTTCAAGTGCCCTGAGGACCAGCTTCCTCTGGACTATGCCAAGGTGAGTCCACACTGCCAGGAAGAAGTCCAAGCACAGTCTGTTGCCCTTGGAGGCCAGAGCTGCTGGCAGCCAGTGGGCTCAGGGCCAGTGTCAACCAAAAGCCTTGGGATGGTGCGCCCCCCACAAAGGTAGCCTGTTCCCTCCCACCAGGCCAGTTTGCAAACGAGGCCTGTGTTTGCCCTGGAGGACAGGCACAATGCCCAGCCTGTAGGGGTGCACAGAGCTGCTCTGTGCCCGCAAGAAGTGCTCCCTCCCCTTCCGGTGGCGAGCCAGACCTGTGGCTGAGGGCCAGTATCCCGCCACCAGGGAGAAGGAAGCAGAGCCCCAGGGACATTGAGCAGGCTGATTGGCTGCCCCTTCAAAGGAAGCGTCCTGTGCAGGCATGTTAGGACCCAGCATCAGAGCAGACGCTGCCTGCTGTACCCTTCATTCCTGGACTCCGAGGGGCAAAGAGCCCGAAAGAGGCTATTACAGGCTCCAAGGTAGAGCCAGCCCAGTTGGGGCTGGAGGTGGGAACTGGGCACTGCAGTCAGCTCTGATCCTGGCCGGTTCCCCTATCCTCACCCCCAGATCTACCCAGACCCCGAGCTGGAAGTACAAGTATTGGGCCTGCCTATCCGCTGCATCCACAGTGAGGAGGGCTGCCGCTGGAATGGGCCACTACGCCATCTACAGGTGAGGCTCTGATGTGAGGGGCTGGCACCACCTCGCCCTTGGCAGGCACTCATTGCAGCCCATCCCACCAGGGCCACCTGAATACCTGCAGCTTCAACGTCGTTCCCTGCCCTAATCGCTGCCCTATGAAACTGAGCCGCCGTGATCTACCTGCACACTTGCAGCACGACTGCCCCAAGCGGCGCCTCAAGTGCGAGTTTTGTGGCTGTGACTTCAGTGGGGAGGCCTATGAGGTGGGTGGGGTCTGGCTGAATGTGGAGGAGGGGTACCTGATGGCCTAGGCATCCCTTAACTCAGCACCTCTGACATTTCCACAGAGCCATGAGGGTATGTGCCCCCAAGAGAGTGTCTACTGTGAGAATAAGTGTGGTGCCCGCATGATGCGGCGGCTGCTGGCCCAGCATGCCACCTCTGAGTGCCCCAAGCGCACTCAGCCCTGCACCTACTGCACCAAGGAGTTCGTCTTTGACACCATCCAGGTGAGGCCCTTCCTGAGCTGTGGTTGCAGGGCAGGTGACAGGGAGTCAGGATATTGACTCCTGCCTCTCTGCCTCTGTGGCCCCAGAGCCACCAGTACCAGTGCCCAAGGCTGCCTGTTCCCTGCCCCAACCAGTGTGGTGTGGGCACTGTGGCCCGGGAGGACCTGCCAGGCCATCTGAAGGACAGCTGTAGCACTGCCCTGGTGCTCTGCCCATTCAAAGACTCCGGCTGCAAGCACAGGGTGAGACGCCCCTTCTCCTGTCGGCCCCCTTTTGCTCTTGAAGCCCTAGACAGAGGCTCAGCTTCCTGATGCCACTTAGGCCTTGGTGGTCCCTGCTGTGCTGCTCTGAAACCCTCAGTCCTTCCCTCTGCTGGCCAGCTCCAGCCTCTTCCTAACACCCTCTGTCTTCCTCACATAGAGCTGGGTGCCTGCTACCCTGTACCCACTCTCCTCTCCTCTCTTCTCTGGACCTTCCCCTACTGATAACTCTCCTCCCTTCCCCCATGGCCTGGGGCTTTGTCAACAGTGCCCTAAGCTGGCAATGGCACGGCATGTGGAGGAGAGTGTGAAGCCACATCTGGCCATGATGTGTGCCCTGGTAAGCCGGCAACGGCAGGAGCTGCAGGAGCTTCGGCGAGAGCTGGAGGAGCTATCAGTGGGCAGTGATGGCGTGCTCATCTGGAAGATTGGCAGCTATGGACGGCGGCTACAGGAGGCCAAGGCCAAGCCCAACCTTGAGTGCTTCAGCCCTGCCTTCTACACACATAAGTATGGTTACAAGCTGCAGGTGTCTGCATTCCTCAATGGCAATGGCAGTGGCGAGGGCACACACCTCTCACTGTACATTCGTGTGCTGCCTGGTGCCTTTGACAATCTCCTTGAGTGGCCCTTTGCCCGCCGTGTCACCTTCTCCCTGCTGGATCAGAGCGACCCTGGGCTGGCTAAACCACAGCACGTCACTGAGACCTTCCACCCCGACCCAAACTGGAAGAATTTCCAGAAGCCGGGCACGTGGCGGGGCTCCCTGGATGAGAGTTCTCTGGGCTTTGGTTATCCCAAGTTCATCTCTCACCAGGACATTCGAAAGCGAAACTATGTGCGGGATGATGCAGTCTTCATCCGTGCTGCTGTTGAACTGCCCCGGAAGATCCTCAGCTGAGTGCAGGCAGGGTTTGAGGGGAAAGGACGATGGGGCATGACCTCAGTCAGGCACTGGCTGAACTTGGAGAGGGGGCCGGACCCCCGTCAGCTGCTTCTGCTGCCTAGGTTCTGTTACCCCATTCTGCCTCCCCCAACCACCACCCTCAGGTGCCTCCAATTGGTGCTTCAGCCCTGGCCCCTGTGGGGAACAGGTCTTGGGGTCATCAAGGGCTGGAAACAAGTGACCCTAGGGCCTGTCTCCCTTCTTGGGTAGGGCAGACTTGCCTTGGTGCCGGTAACACAATACCCGGACTGAGGTGCCTGCTCAGGTGCTATGTCCCAAGAGCCATAGGGGGGTGGGAGTTGGGGATGGAGAAAGGGTAGTACAAAGAGTCTGTCTTGAGATCTGATTTTTTTCCCCTTTCCCTAGCTGTGCCCCCTCTGGTTATTTATTTCCTTAGTGCCAGGAGGGCACAGCAGGGGAGCCCTGCTTTTTAATAAACCTGGAATTGTATTTATTAATTTGCTTCCAGCCTGACTTACCTGGGTTGGTTAGGGCCCTGGGAGGCTCAACCAAACTGAAGGCAAAGAAAGGACCAGTCAGAGAAGGGCCGCTGCCTGGGTCTGGCCCCAAGATCCAGCTGCCCTGCTGGCTCGCCCTCCGATGGACGCCAGGGAAACTGCATCGGGCTTTGTGTGAAAGACGGTCCCTGCAGCTGCCCTCTGGCGATGAAATGGGGGAGGTGTATGGCCTGTATGTTTCGTAAGGCTGGAGTCCCTGGTCAGCCATACCAGACTAGTGCCTCTGCCCTAGGCAGGTCTTTCTTGGTCTAATGATAATAGGTACTGACACTGCTAAGCACTTTACGTGCATTATTATTTTACTGAAAAGAACTGTCAAGTGAAATACTTTTTATCACAATAACTGGCTTTGTGGGCTCTAGAGAAGAGTTCATGAGGCAATGCATGTTCTTGTCGCAGAGTAAGTGCTTAGTGAATGCTTTTTTTTTTTTTTTTTTTTTTTTTTTTTTTTGAGACGGAGTCTCGCTCTGTCACCCAGGCTGGAGTGCTGTGGCCGGATCTCAGCTCACTGCAAGCTCCGCCTCCCGGGTTCCCGCCATTCTCCTGCCTCAGCCTCCGGAGTAGCTGGGACTACAGGCGCCCGCCACCTCGCCCGGCTAGTTTTTTTGTATTTTTTAGTAGAGACGGGGTTTCACCGTGTTCGCCAGGATGGTCTCGATCTCCTGACCTCGTGATCCGCCCGTCTCGGCCTCCCAAAGTGCTGGGATTACAGGCTTGAGCCACCGCGCCCGGCCGTGAATGCTTTTTAACTCCGAACCCCAGCCGCATCCAGGGGACTGGATGTTGAGCACAAGGGGCCTTCAAGATGTTTAAGGCACTTGGATTTTCTTCTGTCTCTCATCGGCCTTTCTTATGGGCCTCTGTGGGTGCGTGTGATTATCTACGTTTCACTGATGAAACACAGAGGAGTGACTGACTTATCAATGATTCTTCTGCGGGTTCGGGCAGGGCCCGGATTCTGTTTTAACTCCAGTAGTCCCTAGAAGTTGTAGCTTCCTCTAATTTTGGCAATAGGTGTGGGTCGTTGTGCTTGCTTTTGGCAAGTTTCTGAGCGACGTAGGTCCTCCATTACCCTCACTGGTGAAAGCCAGCTCACCTCCCAGATTTACTGTAAAGATTAAATGAACTGGTCAGTACACGGTGCTTTACTGTCTTGCCTATCCCTGAGAAGAGGCTGTTATGTACAAGAATCAATAGTAAGGGAAGGTTCAAGGGCTGTAGTTATTTCTCTTCCCACGTAGAGACCGAGGGGTTTTTTTTTGAAAAAAAAAACCTCAGTCTCTGCTGCATATGACTAGCTACTCGGGAGGCTGAGGTGAGAGGATGGCTTGAGCCCAGGAGGCAGAGGTTAAAGTGAGCTGAGATTGCGCTACTGCATTCCAGCCTGTGTGGCAGAGCCAGACCCTGTCTCAAAAAAAAAAAAAAAAAAAAAAAAAAGGCCTTGGGCTGGGCACAGTGGCTCACTCACACCTGTAATCCCAGCATTTTGGGAGGCCGAGGTGGGCGGATCATGAGGTCAGGAGATTGAGACCATCCTGGCTAACATGGTAAAACCTCATCTCTACTACAAATACAAAAAAAAATTAGCTGGGTGTGGTGGCATGCACCTGTAGTCCCAGCTACTCGGGAGGCTGAGGCAGGAGAATCGCTTGAACCTGGGAGGGGGAGGTTGCAGTGAGCCGAGATGGCTCCATTGCACTCCAGCCTGGTAAGAGGGAGACTCCGTCTCAAACAAACAAACAAAAAAGCCTTTATTGGGTGACAGGACTAAACCTCGGTGAGCCAGGCTGGGGAGCTCATCATCTAGCCCAGTCTTTTCAAAAACGTCAAATTGACCTATGTAGGGAGAAGTGGGGCCCTGGCTGAGAAACTAGAGCTGGGCCTCTTCACCAGATAAACCTCTTGGTATGGTGATGCCTGGAGACTGGTAGAGGCAGCCACGGGCTCCAGCAGCATAAATGCTTTCAGGCAACAGGCTGAAACACCCTTCCAGAATCCCAGCTACACACCTGACCGGGCACAGTGGCTGACGCCTATAATCCCAGCACTTTGGGAGCCCGAGTTGGAGATCAGCCTGGGCAACAAAGGGGAGATGCCCCATATCTACAAAAAAATACAAGGACCCGGGCACAGTGGCTCATGCCTGGAATCCCAACACTTTGGGAGGCTGAGGCGAGCGGATCACCTGAGGTCAGGAGTTTGACACCAGCCTGGCCAACGTCCGTAAAACACAGTCTGTACTAAAAATGCAGAAAACTTAGCTGGGCTTGGTGGCGGGTGCCTGTAATCACACCTATTTGGGAGGGTGAGACTGGAGAATCGCTTGAACCTGGTAGGCAGAGGTTGCAGTGAGCTGAGATCACGCCACCGCACTCCAGCTTGGGCAACAAAGTGAAACTCCATCTCAAAAAAAAAAAAAAAAAAAAAAAAAAAGCTGGGTGTGGAGGCACACACCTGTAGTCCCAGCTACTTGGGAGGCTGAGGCAGAAATCACTTGAACCTGGGAAGTGGAGGTTGCAGTGAGCTGAGATTACTCCAGCCTGGGCAACATGGTGAGACTCCGTCTCAAAATAAATAAATAAATAAGCTGGGCACTTGTGTCAAACTTGGGCTCCTCTGCTGCCCAGGACACTGCCACTGCATGATTCCGGGGGTAACATTCACATAGTCTAGATGGTGCCTTCTAGAGTTGTGTGCAAACAATGGGGGCTGTTAACCCCATACTCTGCAAGCCTCGCACACCTGGCCCTCATTCAGTGCTAGTCATAACTTGCAGATTTCAGGCCATGTTCTGCAATGAAAGTGTGAGCCGCACTCCCCAAGGATCTACCTCAGCCCAGGAAGCACTGTACTTTACTGTCTAGCTCTATGCTTTTAGGCCGACTGCAGATCTTATCTGACACAGGCAGAAGACAGCTTTCTTTCACAGAGGTGGCATGAGGCATAAAGGAGTCAAAACACTTTCACAAAAGAGCACCCTGGGCCGGGCACAGTGGCTCACGCCTGTAATCCCAGCACTTTGGGAGGCTGAGGTGGGTGGATCACAAGGTCAGGAGTTCGAGACCAGCCTGACCAACATGGCGAAACCCCATCTCCACTAAAAATACAAAAATTACCGCCTGGGCACGGTGGCTCACGCCTGTAATCCCAGCACTTTGGGAGGCTGAGACAGGTGGATCACGAGGTCAGAAGATCAAGACCATCCTGGCTAACACGGTGAAATCCCGTCTCTACTAAAAATACACACACACACAAAAGGCTGGGCCCGGTGGCTCACGCCTGTAATCCCAGCACTTTGGGAGGCTGAGGCAGGCGGATTACAAGGTCAGGAGATAGAGACCATCCTGGTTAACACAGTGAAATCCGTGTCTACTAAAAAATACAAAAAATTAGCCGGGCGTAGTGGTGAGCGCCTATAGTCCCAGCTACTCGGGATACTGAGGCAGGAGAATGGTGTGAACCCAGGAGGCGGAGGTTACAGTGAGCCGAGATTGTGCCACTGCACTCCAACCTGGGTGACAGAGCAAGACTCCATCTCAAAAAAAAAAAAAAAAAAAAAAA
>NC_037684.1:58840-59331 GCF_003255815.1 Theropithecus gelada | reverse complement strand
GGATCACGAGGTCAGGAGATCGAGACCATCCTGGCTAATACGGTGAAACCCCGTCTCTACTAAAAATACAAAAAACTAGCCGGGCGAGGTGGCGGGCGCCTGTAGTCCCAGCTACTCGGGAGGCTGAGGCAGGAGAATGGCGTAAACCCGGGAGGCGGAGCTTGCAGTGAGCTCAGATCCGGCCACTGCATTCCAGCCTGGGTGACAGAGCGAGACTCCGTCTCAAAAAAAAAAAAAAGCCGGGCGCGGTGGCTCAAGCCTGTAATCCCAGCACTTTGGGAGGCCGAGGCGGGCGGATCACGAGGTCAGGAGATCGAGACCATCCTGGCTAACATGGTGAAACCCCGTCTCTACTAAAAATACAAAAAACTAGCCGGGCGTGGTGGCGGGCGCCTGTAGTCCCAGCTACTCGGAGGCTGAGGCAGGAGAATGGCCTGAACCTGGGAGGCGGAGCTTGCAGTGAGCCATGATTGCGCCACTGCACTCCAGCC